>NW_026289049.1:0-132500 GCF_023373465.1 Oncorhynchus keta | reverse complement strand
TGAGTTAATGTGGAGGCTATATACAGGGGGTACCGGTACTGAGTTAATGTGGAGACTATATACAGGGGGTACCGGTACTGAGTTAATGTGGAGACTATATACAGGGGGTACAGGTACTGAGTTAATGTGGAGGCTATATACAGGGGGTACCGGTACTGAGTTAATGTGGAGGCAATATACAGGGGGTACCGGTACTGAGTTAATGTGGAGGCTATATACAGGGGGTACCGGTACTGAGTTAATGTGGAGGCTATATACAGGGGGTACCGGTACTGAGTTAATGTGGAGGCTATATACAGGGGTACCGGTACTGAGTTAATGTGGAGGCTATATACAGGGGGTACCGGTACTGAGTTAATGTGGAGGCTATATACAGGGGTTACCGGTACTGAGTTAATGTGGAGGCTATATACAGGGGGTACCGGTACTGAGTTAATGTGGAGGCTATATACAGGGGGTACCGGTACTGAGTTAATGTGGAGACTATATACAGGGGGTACCGGTACTGAGTTAATGTGGAGACTATATACAGGGGGTACCGGTACTGAGTTAATGTGGAGGCTATATACAGGGGGTACCGGTACTGAGTTAATGTGGAGGCTATATACAGGGGGTACCGGTACTGAGTTAATGTGGAGACTATATACAGGGGGTACCGGTACTGAGTTAATGTGGAGACTATATACAGGGGGTACCGGTACTGAGTTAATGTGGAGGCTATATACAGGGGTACCGGGACTGAGTTAATGTGGAGGCTATATACAGGGGGTACCGGTACTGAGTTAATGTGGAGGCTATATACAGGGGTACCGGTACTGAGTTAATGTGGAGGCTATATACAGGGGGTACCGGTACTGAGTTAATGTGGAGGCTATATACAGGGGGTACCGGTACTGAGTTAATGTGGAGGCTATATACAGGGGGTACCGGTACTGAGTTAATGTGGAGACTATATACAGGGGGTACCGGTACTGAGTTAATGTGGAGGCTATATACAGGGGGTACCGGTACTGAGTTAATGTGGAGGCTATATACAGGGGGTACCGGTACTGAGTTAATGTGGAGGCTATATACAGGGGGTACCGGTACTGAGTTAATGTGGAGGCTATATACAGGGGGTACCGGTACTGAGTTAATGTGGAGACTATATACAGGGGGTACCGGTACTGAGTTAATGTGGAGGCTATATACAGGGGTACCGGTACTGAGTTAATGTGGAGGCTATATACAGGGGGTACCGGTACTGAGTTAATGTGGAGGCTATATACAGGGGGTACCGGTACTGAGTTAATGTGGAGGCTATATACAGGGGGTACCGGTACTGAGTTAATGTGGAGGCTATATACAGGGGGTACCGGTACTGAGTTAATGTGGAGACTATATACAGGGGGTACCGGTACTGAGTTAATGTGGAGGCTATATACAGGGGGTACCGGTACTGAGTTAATGTGGAGACTATATACAGGGGGTACCGGTACTGAGTTAATGTGGAGGCTATATACAGGGGGTACCGGTACTGAGTTAATGTGGAGGCTATATACAGGGGGTACCGGTACTGAGTTAATGTGGAGGCTATATACAGGGGGTACCGGTACTGAGTTAATGTGGAGACTATATACAGGGGGTACCGGTACTGAGTTAATGTGGAGACTATATACAGGGGGTACCGGTACTGAGTTAATGTGGAGGCTATATACAGGGGGTACCGGTACTGAGTTAATGTGGAGGCTATATACAGGGGGTACCGGGACTGAGTTAATGTGGAGGCTATATACAGGGGGTACCGGTACTGAGTTAATGTGGAGGCTATATACAGGGGGTACCGGTACTGAGTTAATGTGGAGGCTATATACAGGGGGTACCGGTACTGAGTTAATGTGGAGGCTATATACAGGGGGTACCGGTACTGAGTTAATGTGGAGACTATATACAGGGGGTACCGGTACTGAGTTAATGTGGAGGCTATATACAGGGGGTACCGGTACTGAGTTAATGTGGAGACTATATACAGGGGGTACCGGTACTGAGTTAATGTGGAGGCTATATACAGGGGGTACCGGTACTGAGTTAATGTGGAGGCTATATACAGGGGGTACCGGTACTGAGTTAATGTGGAGGCTATATACAGGGGTACCGGTACTGAGTTAATGTGGAGGCTATATACAGGGGTACCGGTACTGAGTTAATGTGGAGACTATATACAGGGGGTACCGGTACTGAGTTAATGTGGAGACTATATACAGGGGGTACCGGTACTGAGTTAATGTGGAGGCTATATACAGGGGGTACCGGTACTGAGTTAATGTGGAGGCTATATACAGGGGGTACCGGTACTGAGTTAATGTGGAGGCTATATACAGGGGGTACCGGTACTGAGTTAATGTGGAGGCTATATACAGGGGGTACCGGTACTGAGTTAATGTGGAGGCTATATACAGGGGGTACCGGTACTGAGTTAATGTGGAGGCTATATACAGGGGGTACCGGTACTGAGTTAATGTGGAGGCTATATACAGGGGGTACCGGTACTGAGTTAATGTGGAGACTATATACAGGGGGTACCGGTACTGAGTTAATGTGGAGACTATATACAGGGGGTACCGGTACTGAGTTAATGTGGAGACTATATACAGGGGGTACCGGTACTGAGTTAATGTGGAGACTATATACAGGGGGTACCGGTACTGAGTTAATGTGGAGACTATATACAGGGGGTACCGGTACTGAGTTAATGTGGAGACTATATACAGGGGGTACCGGTACTGAGTTAATGTGGAGACTATATACAGGGGGTACCGGTACTGAGTTAATGTGGAGACTATATACAGGGGGTACCGGTACTGAGTTAATGTGGAGACTATATACAGGGGGTACCGGTACTGAGTTAATGTGGAGACTATATACAGGGGGTACCGGTACTGAGTTAATGTGGAGACTATATACAGGGGGTACCGGTACTGAGTTAATGTGGAGACTATATACAGGGGGTACTGGTACTGAGTTAATGTGGAGGCTATATACAGGGGGTACCGGTACTGAGTTAATGTGGAGACTATATACAATGAGTTAATGTGGAGACTATATACGGGGTACCGTACTGAGTTAATGTGGAGGCTATATACAGGGGGTACCGGTACTGAGTTAATGTGGAGACTATATACAGGGGGTACTGGTACTGAGTTAATGTGGAGACTATATACAGGGGGTACCGGTACTGAGTTAATGTGGAGACTATATACAGGGGGTACCGGTACTGAGTTAATGTGGAGACTATATACAGGGGTACCGGTACTGAGTTAATGTGGAGACTATATACAGGGGGTACCGGTACTGAGTTAATGTGGAGACTATATACAGGGGGTACCGGTACTGAGTTAATGTGGAGACTATATACAGGGGGTACCGGTACTGAGTTAATGTGGAGACTATATACAGGGGGTACTGGTACTGAGTTAATGTGGAGACTATATACAGGGGGTACCGGTACTGAGTTAATGTGGAGACTATATACAGGGGGTACTGGTACTGAGTTAATGTGGAGACTATATACAGGGGGTACCGGTACTGAGTTAATGTGGAGACTATATACAGGGGGTACCGGTACTGAGTTAATGTGGAGACTATATACAGGGGGTACCGGTACTGAGTTAATGTGGAGACTATATACAGGGGGTACCGGTACTGAGTTAATGTGGAGACTATATACAGGGGGTACTGGTACTGAGTTAATGTGGAGGCTATATACAGGGGGGTACCGGTACTGAGTTAATGTGGAGGCTATATACAGGGGGTACCGGTACTGAGTTAATGTGGAGGCTATATACAGGGGGTACCGGTACTGAGTTAATGTGCGGGGGAACAGGTTCGTCGAGCAGCAGTGTAAAAACAAAGGGGGGTTAATGTAAATAGTCTGGGTGGCCATTTGATGAATTGTTAAGCAGTCTTATGGCTTGGGGGTAGAAGCTGTTAAGGAACCTTTTGGACCTAGACTTGGCGCTTCGGTAGCGCTTGCCGTGCGTTAGCAGAGAGAGCAGTCTATGACCTGGTTGACTGGCCAATACACTACAATTCCGCCTCACTATCAATTACAGATTTGACTCTTGTATTGTATCAATTCGTTCAATTGAACTGTACGTTTATTAATCACCATCATCCCTGTGATGGCAGATGATTCATCTGGATACTGTAGATCACCGTTTCCCAAACGATTCATCAAGATCAGCGTTTCCCAAACGATTCATCTGGATACTGTAGATCAGCGTTTCCCAAACGATTCATCTGGATACTGTATGCCAAGCCTGTCAGCAGTGACTGATATGAATGTATCTGAATAGATCCCTATTCACATGTTGGCTCAACATGTCAACCAACTGATTGATTATGACAATATTTTCTGAATGAATTGCTTTGACATGAACATGTTTCATTATAACAGATGAACTCAATAATAATAATATGTTAATAATAATAATATGTTATTTAGCAGAGGCTTTTATCCAAAGCAACTTACAGTCATGCGTGCATACAGTTTAAGTATGGGTGGTCCCGGGAATCAAACTCACAACCCTGGCATTGCAAGCACCATGCACTACCAACCGAGCCACACATGACCACTATTGGAGTGAACATGTCTGGTTTGATACAGACCAAGAAGGAGAATCTAGTGCAGAGAGAGCAGTAATCTAATTGGAGCAAAAGCTCCTCTTGTGTTCAGCACAGACTAAGAACATCCACTGTATGTCCTCTCTGCTTCCCTCCAGTCCAGTTCAGTCCATCAGCCAGGACAGATCCACCTCTGACCTATCTGCCCTGTGGTTGGTGGGGCTGGTGATAGTCTAGATGTAGGTGACTGGTGGGTGGCCCAGTGGGACCCACTGTCCCTACGAGGGTGCCCCGCCACGGGTCACCTGGCGCCGTCTCTATTCCTCGTTATTTATCCCTGTCGGACAGTCCATTCCTCTTCCTGTCATCTCTCTCTCCTTCCTCATCCCCCATTCCCTCTCTACCTCTCCGCTCAGCTGTGTCTGGCACTCGTCCTCCACTCTCCGCTCCCTGGAACTACAGCCAAGTGCCAGCTCCCTGGGCCAATGCCTGCTGAGTCCACCCCTCCACGTCACCCCCATCCAGCCCCCCAACAGCCCCCCTCCGGTAGCTCCATTACACCCATCCACTGCCCCGTAGGGTCATGTGACTACCTAATGATGGTGATGGCAGATCCAGAGCTGTGTGCTCTCGATGTATAAAGCTACGTCCAGTAGTCTAGTGAGTTCCTCCGGCCCAGCCGGGGGTGGTGGGGATGGGTTGCGGTCTCCTCTCCGTGGCCCAGCAGTGGAGGTAATTATTTCCCCGGGTTGGTTGGGTCTGGAACTTGTCTCCTTGCCCCCGCCAGCTCCCTCAGGAGTGTCCAGGACGCGGCCCTCTTTTATTTCTTTCATTAGGAAAGTAGCAGCTAACGGAGGCAAGAGGCAGGAGGCAGCCGGACAGAGTGAAGGCCCCTCTTTTGGCCGGTGATAAATTGGTTCGCCTTGCAGTCTGGAGGTAGGGGGAGGGAGGGAGGGGGTAGAATGACACGCAGAGGACATGAAGGGGGAAAGAACACAAAGAAGAAGAAGAAGAAGTCACAAACAACATTGAAGGAGGTGAGGGAATCGGCAGCAGATAAAAAATATCTAGTTCAAAGAGAGAGCAAAGAGAGAGACAGGAGAAGTACATTTCCAGCTACAGTCTCTGTCCATTCTGGCCCCTTAAATAACAACCCTATTCTGGGGTTGTATTAGCAAGAGACCACTGGTCTGCACATCAAGGACAGGCCCCAAAGTGAGAACAAGTGGTAGGCATTAACATGAATTTAAAGTCTGGTAATGACAGGAAAATAATTGGCATCATCTTCACTAGAGTTCCGGTTAAGGTGGAGGAATCCTCCAAAGCCATTTTCAGCGGTTTTGTACCTTGCAATTACTTTGCAGCGCTCACAGGCAGTTTAAAGTGACACAGCAGTGTAAAAAAAAGTGGGGAAGAAACGAGGGAGCGAAAAAGTGTAATTAGCGAAAGGGTTTCATGTGAGCAGCTCTTTGATTTATAATTCAGTAGCGCAGCGCTCCTGCTAACCCAAGGCTAATGCTCTACTGAATTAGCTAGACCTGCGTGCGACTGGGAGAGGAGAGGGGCCAGCTAACCCAACATGGTGGGTAATTTGTGCTCTGTTTAAGGTGGGTTTAAAGAGGGCGAGAGACGTGAGGTCCATACCTGTCTCTCTCAACCATCCACCTGGCAGGCATCAGGCATCAGATCACAGGAAGAGGCGGAACATAGTAGAGGAGGGTCAGGGAGGTCTGGATGATGGGAAGAAAGAAGGGTCTCTCTCTCTGATATCTAGCCAGATGAAAGGGATGAAGGGATAGGTTGGTAGGGAATGAGAGACCCCCCATCCCCCAAACAAAGGAAGGAAGAGGACCTCATATGAGGACTTCATAGGAGGACTGTAGTGACAACACTAATAGTTATTGTAATCTACTGCACACGCAGTAGGCTCTTTATGTGACCTTTCATCTGACATTCTGCATCTGTGTCATAAGAAAAAGTCGGACCAAGACGAGACCAACCAAGACGAGACCAAAATATGTAGTGTAGCTACCATTTAGAATAGTAGACATACAGAATCGTTTCTAATCAGATAGCGGCGTTGATGATGCTGCAGTGCTCTCTGTTCTCTGCTATAGTAGCCTGGTTTCTACTCGACACACAGTTAGGCTTTTTCCTCCTCAGTCAGTCTCCCCTGGGTTCAATGATTCCCCCTGATCATCTTCTTCTCTGACGCACTTATAAAGCTAATGTGCTGACTTTAGGTTTTCAACCCGCCGTGATCCCCCACAATCCCCTCTGTTCCCTCCGTTCCCCCATTCACATTCCCGAGCGAGGATCCGCTGCCGCGGCGCCGCCTTTGATCGCATGCAGGCAGTCCCCGGTTAACGGTTTAAAACGTCTCAATTCCTTGACGATGTTGGGCCTCGGCGGTTCAGTTAAAGAGCGTTTCCCCCATCACCGCGCCCCTGTCCAAATTCACAGCTCTTAAACGAAGAGGAACCCCTTTCTCCGAGTTTCCCATCACCAGCACTGCTTTCAAGTTTCAAGTGCCCCTCGATAGTGTGCCGTAGATGTAAGCCCTAGATTTTGTCTCGCCCATCTTTGTCAAGCCCATTTGCCAAATACTCAAAAGGGCCAATAAGCTAGGTCTTCATCGTTGCTCTCCAAGTAATCCTCAGCTCTGACTCTCTCTCAGAAATCAATGTAAAGGTTGAGAGGAGGTTAACTTGCAATTATTCACTCATTGGGGTTGGAAAGTAGTCAAATTTAAGGGATCACCCTTTTTTGTTAGTATGGGCATTGGTCTACATGATGCAATTAACTGCCCACATCATTCAACATTGTACATTTGGTAACAACAGTGTGTCAATATGTGACCTGTTTCAAGGAGCTAGGTGTATGTCACGTGTCACTACTTCACAGGAGAGGCATTTGAACATATACACTACCGGTAAAATGTTTTAGAACACCTACTCATTCAAGGTTTTTCTTTATTTGTACTATTTTCTACATTGTAGAATAACAGTGAAGACATCAACACTATGAAATAACCCATATGGAATCATGTAGTAACCAAAAAGTGTTAAACAAATCAAAATATATTTTATATTTGTTTTTCTTCAAATAGGCACCCTTTTCCTTGATGACAGCTTTGCACACTCTTGGCATTCTCTCAACCAGCTTGACCTGGAATGCTTTTCCAACTGTCTTGAAGGAGTTCCGACATATGCTGAGCACTTGTTGGCTGCTTTTCCTTCACTATGTGGTCCGACTCATCCCAAACCATCTCAATTTGGTTGAGGTTGGAGGATTGTGGAGGCCAGGTCATCTGATGCAGCACTCCATCACTCTCCTTCTTGGTAAAAAAAAGCCCTTACACAGCCTGGAGATGTGTTGGGTCATTGTCCTGTTGAAAAACAAATGATAGTTCCAAGTCCAAACCAGATGGGGTGGTGTATCGCTGCAGAATGCTGTGGTAGCCATGCTGGTTAAGTGTGCATTGAATTCTAAATAAATAACAGACAGTGTCACCAGCAAAGCACCTCCGCACCATGAGACATCCTCCTCCATGCTTTACGGTGGGAAAAACACCTGCGGAGATCATCCTTTCACCCACACCGCGTCTCACAAAGACACTGAGGTTGGAACTAAAAATCGCAAATTTGGACTCCAGACCAAAGGACAAATTTCCACCGGTCTAATGTCCATTGCTCGTGTTTCTTGGCCCAAGCAAGTCTCTTCTTATTATTGGTGATTCACACAATCTGATTCACACAATCTGCTCTGAACAGTTGATGTTGAGATGTGTATGTTACTTGAACTCTGTGAAGCATTTATTTGGGCTGCAATTTCTGAGGTTGGTGACTCCAATGAACTGATCCTCTGCAGCAGAGTCTTCCATTCATGTGGCGGTCCTCATGAGAGCCAGTTTCATCATAGCACTTTATGGTTTTTGCAACTACATTTGAAGAAACTTTCAAAGTTCTCAACATTTTCTGTATTGACTGAGCTTCATGTCTTAAAGTAATGATGGACTGTCATTTCTCTTTGCTTATTTGAGCTGTTCTTGCCATAATATATGCTTGGTCTTTTACCAAATAGGGCTATCTTCTGAATACGCCCCAACCTTGACACAACACAACTGATTGGCTCAAACGCATTAAGAAGGAAAGAAAGTGCACAAATTAAATTTTAAGAAGGCACACCTGTTAATTGAAATGCATTCCAGGTGACTACCTCATGAAGTTGGTTGAGAGAATGCCAAGAGTGTGCAAAGCTGTCATCGAGGCAAAGGGTGGCTACTTGAAGAATCTCAAATATAAAATATATTTTGATTTGTTTAAAACATTTTTGGTTACTACATCATTCTATATGTGTTATTTCATAGTTTTAATGTCTTAACTATTATTCCACAATGTAGAAAATAGTCAAAATCAAGAAAAACCCTTGAATGAGTAGGTGTTCTTAAACTTTTGACTGGTAGTGTACGTAAAACCTTTTTTTTTTAATCAAAATGTGTTTTTTGGTAGAAATGCCTTCTGGAACATGTGAACTTTCATGTGCAAGCTGTACAAACAAAACAGAAACGACACAGGACATCTTACTTATTTAAAGGGGTTCATCCATGTATACGGTAAGTCTAGCTACATTTTCAGATATTATACATTTCTAATTTTGTCAGAAAGTCGTTTTCATTGCAAGTTAAAGCGTACTGTTAGCTAGCTATCGAATGTTAGCTTTTTGGCTTGCTAGCTAACGATACGTGTATGATCTGTGTAATAATTGTATTTGTATCTCAGAAATATATTTGCATTGCTAGTTATAGCCTAATGTTAACTAGCTAGCGAACACTGAACCTCGTCAGATAGCTTTAGCTACCTGCAGATTCATACCACAGCATTTCATGTATGGTGGCTAGCTATGACAATCCATTTGTATTACTAGTAGTACTATATGGGTTGGGATTATTGTGCATAGCTAGCTAGCTACATGTCTGAACAAAAGTCTACACTTCTACAGATGATTATTGGCCCGTGAATTTAGACAAGTGTGTCTGGGTAAGCATCATCTAATAATGATAAAATATTTCTATAATATTTTTATCCAGACACTTCCTGTTTTTGATATTGCTACTATGCAAGTAACCATTTCACTGTACTGTTTACACCTTCTGTATCCTGTGCATGTGACAAATAAACTTAGATTTGATTTGATATAGTGTGTGTTTACCAGATACGGTAATGTGAACAACAACATGACCTATACCAAAGATAGATTAGGATATAGGCCAAGGACTGGAGTTTTTCATTATCGTAGGCTACTACTGTCGACACTTTTAGTCTTGGGTTATTTACTACACTACCTTACTCACTCTGTTTAGCACATGGCCTCACATGTGACTCCTTAAAGAGATGGGTGGGGCTAAGGCTTAAGAGGATGTGAACAATGCTGAATAGGTGTTGACAAAGAAGAGCTCTCCAGTAGGTGTACCAAAACATTCAAGGGCCAAGCTTATCAACATTCAATGCAGAATTACTTTCCCATTGTTCCTCAACTTCAGTGTAAGATATCTAATTCTGTAGCTCTGAATCTCTATATTTATCCAATGTAAAAAAACACTATTTTAAATTTTGCAACACAAGACTGAATAGAAGTGGTCGGTCAGATATATCCATAAACATGTGTAAACCTACCTCATGCACCACTGGGGTAAAAGTTCAGTAGTTTAGCTGTTGTCCTAAACTCTTATTCTTCTTGACAGAGGTGCTGCTATCTAAATGTATCCTGGTCCATCTATCACGGTTGAACTACTCTTCCACAGAGATGTGGCCATAGAGGTCTGCTGTGTGTGTGTCTGTGTGTGTGTGTTTCTGGGTAAAAAAAAAAAAGTAGGCTAGCTCTGGGACGGCGCGGGAACTGCCAGGAAACCTTGGCTAATGTCAACCTGATCGAGGCTCAACCCAGTGGGGTGGGATGTTCCACTATAACCCTCGGCACCGGATCTAGCACCATAATTAATATGTTGTTGTATCAAAGTTGAAGCGTTTGCCTCCGAAATGTCCCGTGCACCGCTCCCCTTATTGAAGACCTGACCTCCAAGCAGCTGAAGGTTGCTCCGGAACTTGGCTCGCCCCTGAGCGAAAACATCTGCTCCCCTCGCAGGGTGGACCAGCGCGGCGGACCCTGCGTCTCAGCTGGCTCCTCTAGCCCAGCAAGAGAGCCCTTCTCCTGTCCTCGCTCGCTGACCCCCGCATTTATAACCCCGCCAGCAGCCCCACACATGCCCCCTAGACCCGAGCCCCCGGCACAGCTCTGGCCCGTTCCATCACCTTACTCCTCCTCTGCCCACGCCAGCCCGCGTGTCAGTGTGGTCACTCCACCACTGAGAGGACTGATCCTGTCTTGTCATCCCCCATCGCAGCCTGTCGAGAGTAGAGGTGGGAGGGATGGAGGGAGGGAAGAAGGGAGGGAGGAGGAGGCATCTGTGGCGCTCCCACTAACCGGCGACTGTTGGAACGCTGACAGAAGCATCTGTCATCCCCTGCCTTCACACACTCACCTGCTGTCCGAGGGCCTGACTCTCATTCCCTCTCTCTCGCTTTCTCCTCCCTCCCTCTCTCCCTCTCTCGTCCACCCCTCTCTCTCTCTTTCTCGCTGCAGAGCTGATAGGAAGCTCTCTTACGCCTCCTCCAGAAAAACTCTGCCATCTCTCGTTCTTGTTTAATCTGGAAAAGGTACATTCATTTTTGGACTTGGGGGTTAAAAACACAAATGCCGTCACTATCCATTTACAAACTAATTCTACTTCAGATTAGTCTCCACCAGACATCCAGTGTTTCAACAATAGCCATTTTGTATTACTGCTAATACATGACCTGTGCCACTCGGTACCAAATATTGTTTCAGACATTTAATTAAATCCATTATTTTGGACAACATCTCACCTATAGTATTAAAAACACTATTCAAAATACCTACTCAATCATATGAAGTTTGATTGGTTCTTTTACTTTCATACTAGGTCATTTAATAGAGTTCCATAGTTCATCACCGGGTCGAGTAACACTTCATAAACAAAAAATATGCCCCCTGAACATGGCTGTGGTGTTAATGAAGATACTGACCTGCCTGGCAATTACTTTATCATTCACCAATGGCACCCCTGCCCACCCCCCAACGAGCTGAAGAGTTGCCAGCAGCGGCGAGGGGAAGGATGCCAATCCACGGGCACAACACACACACACACACTCAAGGACCCCATCGTTCACTGAACTCTGGCAAGGTGCCCTTCAGAAGAAGCCACACAGTCCAGGCATAGAGTACACTAAACCCTACATACTCAGTCCTGGAATACCTTAAACCCTACGCACATGTCTAGTGTACCCTAAACCCTACACACACAGGCCTGAGGTACCCTACACACTACATACACTGGCAAGGAGTACCCTAAACCCTACATACACAGGCCTGGAATACCTTAAACCCTACACACATGTCTGGTGTACACTAAACTCTACACACACAGGCCTGGAGTACCCTACACACTACATACACAGGCAAGGAGTACCCTAAACCCTACACACTACATACACAGGCCTGGAGTACCGTAAACCCTACACACTACATACACAGGCCTGGAGTACCCTAAACCCTACACACTACATACACAGGCCTGGAGTACCCTAAACCCTACACACTACATACACAGGCCTGGAGTACCCTAAACCCTACACACTACATACACAGGCCTGGAGTACCCTAAACCCTACACACTACATACACAGGCCTGGAGTACCCTAAACCCTACACACTACATACACAGGCCTGGAGTACCGTAAACCCTACACACTACATACACAGGCCTGGAGTACCCTAAACCTTGCACACCTTGTCCTAAAATATGCCAAAATCTGAACAGGTTTAAGGGTATGTTATTATGTTACGGGTATGTTATTATGTTACGGGTATGTTATTATGTTAAGGGTGTGTTATTATGTTAATGGTATGTTATTATGTTATGGGTATGTTATTATGTTAAGGGTGTGTTATTATATTACGGGTATGTTATTATGTTAAGGGTGTGTTATTATGTTAAGGGTGTGTTATTATGTTATGGGTGTGTTATTATTTTACGGGTATGTTATTATGTTAAGGGTGTGTTATTATGTTAAGGGTGTGTTATTATGTTAAGGGTGTGTTATTATGTTAAGGGAGTGTTATTATGTTACGGGTATGTTATTAGGTTAAGGGTGTGTTATTATGTTAAGGGTGTGTTATTATGTTAAGGGTGTGTTATTATGTTACGGGTGTGTTATTATGTTACGGGTATGTTATTATGTTAAGGGTGTGTTATTATGTTAATGGTATGTTATTATGTTAAGGGTGTGTTATTATGTTAAGGGTGTGTTATTATGTTAAGGGAGTGTTATTATGTTACGGGTATGTTATTAGGTTAAGGGTGTGTTATTATGTTAAGGGTGTGTTATTATGTTAAGGGTGTGTTATTATGTTAAGGGTGTGTTATTATGTTAAGGGTGTGTTATTATGTCAAGGGTGTGTTATTATGTTAAGGGTGTGTTATTATGTTAAGGGTGTGTTATTATGTTAAGGGAGTGTTATTATGTTAAGGGAGTGTTATTATGTTACGGGTATGTTATTAGGTTAAGGGTGTGTTATTATGTTAAGGGTGTGTTATCATGTTAAGGGTATGTTATTATTTTAATGGTATGTTATTATGTTAATGGTATGTTATTATGTTAATGGTATGTTATTATGTTAAGGGTATATTAGAATAACCTTTATTCGCCAAGTAAATGTACATACACTCTGAATGTCACGAGGTGATATGGAGCATCAGCAGTGAGAATAGCAGGACATCATGGGGCTCCAGAGAGAAAGAAGGATGGAACGTGGTGCCAACACCTCGTCTGCCAGGGTGAAGGGTAGATAGACACACTACCACCGTCCATCCCTCCCTTCCTCTCTCCATCCGTCCATCCCCCTCCTTCCTTCCTTCCTTCCCTACCTACCTCCATCCCCACTAGGCCTGGTGTCTGAACCCCACTGAGCTGGCTCAGGTCCAACACCAAGGTCTCTCACCCTACAGGCTGGGCAGGGGTCCTCCTCCTCCTCCTGGTTGCTCTTCAGTGCTATTCCTGGGGCCTGCCCGACCTGCTTTGCTCCTCTCTCTCTCCTCCCCAATCCCCCTCTCTGGGGTGACAGGCCTGTCCTTCACATTCATCAGTATCTCCTTTACTCCTATTGTCTTTCTCACGCACATACGCACACACACACACAACTGTTTTGTCCTGTGTTTGGTGGTCACACACACCTAGGTCACCTTCATTCAGTCCTTCCTGATGTGTTCATTCAACAGTAGAAAGGTTCAAGTAGTCGTGACGGTTCTGGTGGTGTCAGAGGAAGCAGTCGCAGGCCTAGTATTACTGATGGGATGTCATTGCTGTTGTCAATGCACAGAGATTCACCTTTCTAGATGAGACCTCTGATAATTCCAACTCAGTGATGTAGTGGAAGATAAACTCAAACTAAAACCTTTTTAATTGTGGGAATAGGATCTATCTACCCTTTTTACCACTACATCCCTGCACTACAACGTACACATAACCAAACATGTATGTTCCTGAATGAATGAGACTTTCAGAAGATGCAAAAGAGAATGTAACTAAATACTATAATACAATGAAAGAGAAGTGATGGAACAATACTCAGTTCCTGTAGTGGTATGTTAGTAGGGCTAAGTACAGATCTTTACCACTGGAGGGCAATGAATAGCAAGCAGTAAGGAATGTGATTTCTTGTACTGGTGCAAGACTAGAATACTCCACAACATGTCAGCATTCTGTAAGATACGAAGACAGGTATAATGACCACGTTGACATACAAAGTAGCCAACCACTTCAATATTAAGTTATTTCACGCAGGAGTCAGGTAACGCATTACCAAATGCTCTTACCTGCAAATGAGTGATATGTATTAGTATGTGATAACATAGTCGAATTTTGGAGTATTAGACAAACTCATATTTCAGTTTGAGGCAACTTGAGAAAAACGGAAAGTATAGTTCCTCAAGTCAACTGTAATAGCTGTCAAAATGATCACATGTGGACTTGGTCAACCATAATAACAGAATGCAGCATCAGTACCAAGGAAATGTACTTGCGCAGTTCTCCTAAACTTGCATCTTATAGGAGGGGTGTACCTCATCCACTTGAATTGTCTTGCATTGATTACATCTACAAATACAACTGTGTGCACACCAGAAGCACAAATAACGTCACTTCAATTACTTTCTTCACGTAAAAAGACCAAGATACACATTGCAAAGACTATCATTTTTGTTTTTAGGATTTTAGCTCACCCTATTTTAGAGCTATTATGGTAAAATCCATTACCGTGTTGCGCGGGAGCAGGACAAGTTGTGTAGGCTGCTTAGCTAGCTACGAATATAGTACTACTTTGGTAAGCATTTTACATTTTCTTCTAGGTAACACCATTCAGAATGTTTGTGAATATGATACTAACATACACATAATAGTATTCCTTTCTTAACGGTATGTATTAGTTCGTTTTGAACTCAGATCAAAGCTCGAAAGACAGCCCGCATGTTCATGTTGTCACCGGAAAATACTAGAATGTCGCGAAAAGGAAACATTGTATCTAAACACTAGGTAGCTACATTTTGACAAGCATGAAAATGTATCTATCTACATGTAAACATATGTAATGCCATGTTCATGGTTCGCGGGAGAATATCGGTGTTTGGAATGAAACTGGATTCGTCCACGTTTCTGTTTGTGTGCACGACCCGATGGGCTAATGCATGGGGGTAAGGGTTAGTGTCCTTGCTACATACCCACACTGTTATGCACGAATCATGCATTCTACAAGTCGGACACTTGTAGAATGGATTCGCAAATGAAATTGAATTCAGGTGTGCAATAGGTAGGTAGGTGCATGGTCCTGTAACATTTTCCCAATTGGCTTTTTCGTAGGAGTTGATGCATTTCATCTAGCTGTTCTTACTGTGTATGTAGGCTAAAGTTGCATTCTGTTTGCACTGTGTAGATGATCTGTGTATTATTATTATAATATCAAATCACATCTAATGTGATTGGTCACATGTGTCAACAGAGTGTCGTACGTCGCAAGAAGAATGGCTCGGGATTACAAACCGGGTGACCTGATCTTTGCGAAGATGAAGGGCTACCCTCACTGGCCTGCCAGGGTAAGCCAATACACAATCACACAAGACAAGTTACTTCCATTTACCATAACGACGTATGTAGAGCTGGGCGAGATCGACAAAAATCCATATCGCGATAAATTGCCTGAAATGATGCAATAACGATGCATTTACAATTACACCACATGTTTTCATGTATTATTCTTTTCAACTACTACTACTAGTTTGCTGATTGTAGCCATCAATTGTCCCATTAACAATCACTCATATTATCACAATTATTTCATTTCAAACTTCATATTTCTCTAGTATAGGCTACTTATCTTAATGAACGATATCAGCAAAATGCCTGTGATAAGTGATGGGTATGGTCTGTGGATTATTTTTGGTTTATCGTCCCAGCTCTAACTTGTCTTATTTCATGGTATTATAGAGTTGTTACTTCCATTCTAAACACTTAATGCACTTGTTACACAGATAATTTGTCACATGGGGCATTTATTAAAGATGGATGTTTTGAATTGTCTGCCAGCTACATGACATGTACATACTAATGTACATACTAGGCTAATCAATTCACTACTCTTTCCCTTTCTACCAGATTAATGACTACTCTGATGGAGCTGTGAAGCCGGCCAACATGAAGTTTCCCATCTTTTTCTTTGGTACCCATGAAACGTAAGAAGTTAGCTACAGTAGTTCCCTTTGTCTCACCCATACACTATACTACAATACACTACACCCTCTATCTGAACAATACACCAGTACTTGATATTGGCATTGTGTACAATATACAAACTTCAGTTTGAGCACCAGAAAAGCATCTATGCATTGACTTTCCTCCTCTATTACAGTGCATTCCTAGGCCCCAAAGATATATATCCCTACCTGCCCAATAAAGAGAAGTATGCCAAGCCTAACAAGAGAAAGGGCTTCAACGAAGGCCTGTGGGAGGTTGAGAACAACCCAAAGGTGGAGCTGAATGGAGAGAAGGTTTGTTTTATCTCCTCTCTTTTGTCATGTTGCTCTGGTTCGTGTTCATTAGGGTACACAAACGGAAGACGGTATGCAACAGAAAGTGAATGTGAGCGTTCTCCTGGCCTCAAAGCCATATGAAAAGTACTTTACGTATTTCTAAGCACCTCTAAGACGTACTGTATGATGCCTGTTAATGGTCTAGTTACTTTAGACAGAAACAAAAGTGGGGAGGATGAGGGGCCTAATCCGCGACCGTCTACGTTGCACGTTGAGAGTCGGGTCAGGGACAACTGTAGCATTTTAGCTAACCCATCAAATCTTATTTTATTTGTCACGTACACAGTTTACAGCAGGTATAAACGGTGCAATGAAATACATATGTGATAGCTCCCCAAACAATCGGTACATTAATCAATTTTCTTACATTTTGTGCCAAATGAACATGAACCTGGAGTTCTCTATGTTGGGGGTTGCCCTAATGGTTAAAGGGGCAATCTACTATTGCTACATCAATTTTTGGGCTGTTAAATGAATGATATATAGCCATTGATTCTTGAAGAATATAACTTCTAAATGCCTCATGAGCTTAGTTCAAGTGTCATACCCCATCAGAACCCAGAATATAAGCTTGTTTAACTCAACATTTAAAAAAACAAAGTCAATGTAAACAAACACTGTATAGCTTCAAAATATGTGGTTAAATCTATCATTTGGATATCATGGATGGTCAGTCCTTGCATCCATAGTTCTGCCTATGAATGCAAGAGCAGTAATATTATATTTCTCAAGGCCCATCCCTCAGCTGTTTACCAAAACAAGTGACGCCTTTTTGTTATTGTTTAAAATGTGGATTTCCCCTTTAAGGTTGGGTTTAGGGGTTAAAGTAGTCTGTTCCTCGGTCTCTGATTTAGGAATGTTTTTTTTATTTTTAGTAACATATTTGGTTTTCTTTTATTAGCAAATGATGCTGTCGGATAACGTAACGGAGAAGGACTCTGACAGTAACCCGGAAGGGGACGAGGAGGGAGATTATGAGAAGAGGAAGAAACCCAAAGTAGGCTAACTATTCTACCATCTACCTTAATTCATAGGTCATTATTTTTATATGGACTTTACTGTGTTATTCACGTGAACACCATAGAATTACTGACTAACCTCACTTTCTTGACAAGCACCACGCCTACGTAACATTAAATGCTGTGCGCTCTTGTACCAATGTGTCTGTCTGCTGTTGATGTTGTCTCCTTTTGCCAATGGTACCGTGCTTTGTGTCTTAATACCCCAGGAGGCAAATCTTGAATTGGCAAATGTTATTTGTGGGGTATATTACTAGTACTTGACCAGAGTTGTTTGTCCAAGCTGAATCCCAATTACGTGTGGAATTGTCTGGGAGCGAAGGACTGAAGTCAAGGGAGAGACGGGACCCAACTTCTCTCTCTGTCTAGCTGTCAATTGGCCCCACTAAATAACTAACCTAACCCCCCCATACCCTGGGCCCTGTGTGTTTTGATATGGTTACACAGGTGTCGGGGGCTGAGAGTGAGGCTGGACAGGAGGAGGATGATGAGGAGGATGGGGGCATGCAGGTCTCTGAACAGGGACAGCCCCAGGGCCAGGATGTACGTACTGTTGCATGATGGGATAGGTGACCCTCCCACCCCACTTAGGGAAAGCATGATGTGGCACCTGGTGACTTTCCTTTTATAGGTGGTGTTATTTTGTTCCTATTGCTAGGCAACCACGTTAGCACGACTACCGTTGCAAAGCCTTAAGGTGATGGTTTGGCGCCGTATCCTCCCTCTGTTTCTTAGCTAGCCTGGTTTTTCTGTTGGTAACAATGGTATTTTGAGTGTTTTACAACTGTACCACTGAACTACAGGGCTATGGAGGGTTATTTCCCTGTAGTGAATGGTGAGAGGGCAGGGCAAAGAGAGAGGAGTTTTCAGTACCTGTGTTACAGCCTGTAAGTTTAATATACCATGGATATTGGTGTGATTGTGCCCTTAAAATAACCACTATTCTGCCCTTGAGTTGCGTTCCCATGCAAAACTAGACAGATAGCTAACAACTAAGTCTTCAATAAAACTCCCAAGGCGTGACTTTTCTTGAATGAATATATTGAAAACGTTTATGTTGTGAAACTGCAAAATACAGAAATGAATATACTTTAGTGTTCAATTCACACCGACATACTGTAGCTGTACATTAAACATTTGAAGTTGCATAAATACAAAGCACGCGCTAAGGTACCATGCATCTGGCATGATGCCAAACCATATAGCTAATTGTTAACCATATGGTAATTGCTCCTTTCATTACTCTAATAATGTATAACCATCTATGTAGAATAACAAAGCATATTACACTAGAAACAGTAACAAAACTACAGTATTGTATATTTTACAATTCGTTTGCATGACGCATGAGCAAAGTAATACAGCTAACGACATACATTAAAGGCATTGCAATTTGTGAGTAAATGCAACCAACATTGAAGCTGAAGCGTGACAAGAAATAACTACATTGAAAGACCTGCACCGTAGCGTTGTTTGTAGCTGCTTCTATGCGTGCAAAACAAATTCTGAACTTCCCGTTTGCGTTGTCTTTCTACGTACCAGAAAGCGCCACTAGGGGGCAAATAACACCATTGAACACAATGAAAATCCAATTTAACCATTGTAATAAAATAATCTGTTACCTTCTAACAGGATGGCAGCACAACCACTGTCGTTCATTTTGAACAAACCTGGGCTCTCACTATGGGGGATCACGCAAATGTTGTGTTTAGTGAGAGTGGTCATTCACCGTAAAAATGTAAATAAATGGGTAAATGTTTTTGTGAATTAGATGTGGTATGTTAAATGTAATTTGCATGACCTGAATGCATGTTCCCTCCCTTTCCTTCCCACCTCCTAAAGGTTTGATGTACTAGACTGTTTTACTGACTCAGGCACTGAGGCCTGGTTGTTGATCAGTGGCACGTGTTGCTCCCTCACTCCTTGTGGTGTTTTTATCCCTCACTCCTTGTGGTGTTTTTATCAAGCTTTTAATTGGTGGGCTGAACTACAGCAATTCTTATCAGTTAAAGAAACGTATTTATGTTTTATTTTTGCATGGCATTCTATGTCGCTCTGGAGAAAGGTAAGTTGCTCTCTTGCGCCAATGACTGATCCTTCATTTGATAGGAACTGTTCTGGGACTTGGAAACTAGACTCTTGCCTGCTGACTTGGTAGGTGTAATACCACAGTAATCCACTAGATGTGGCTGAAACACAACTTCCCCTTATTTTATGGCAAGGACAGTTGGGAGGGAATTATTACAATACAGATGCAGTCAAATATATTGGCACCCTTGCATGGTTTATATTGGCACCTTTGTATGATTTACTATTTATTCTAAAATAAGTTAGAGTTGAAAAAGATGTTGGTGTTTACACGTGTATTTGTTTGATTTTACAACTGTACATGACAAAAAATAAATACATTAAGATTTCTAACTTCAAAGTAAAATAATGGTTTGGATTAAATTGATCAAATTAATTTGTTTGGAGCCAATGATTCTTGTTTTTACTGTGTAATTTCTCACCTGTGCTAAGTTTCGTGTGCCTACAGGGTAAAAATAGCAATTTTATAGAAAAGCAGAACATTCTACTCCATTGCACTGCATTGTGAAGAGCAAAGTGTGCCAATCTATTTGACAGCCTCTCTATGTCTGTTTTTTTCTAGGACCCCACACCAAATGAATCTACAGACACTCCCAAACCCAAGAGAAGAAGGAAGAAAAAGGTATCCCATATCCTCATTTATTAACTGGGTGGTTCGAGCCCTGAATGCTGATTGGCTGACAGCCCAGCCGTGGTATATCAGACCGTATACCACGGGTATGACAAAATATTTAATTTTTACTGCTCTAATTATGTTGGTAACCAGTTTTTATAACAGCAATAAGGCACCTCTGGGGTTTGTGGTATACAGACAATATACCATGGCTAAGGGCTAAGTCCAGGCACTCTGTGTTGTGTCGTGGATGAGAACAGCCCATAGCCGTGGTATATTGACCATATACCACACCCCCCCGGGCCTTATTGCTGAAGTATAACATGAATTCACCTAATCTAGACATAATACAACTTGTGAATCACCTTGAACCTAAACTCGCTGTCTTGTGTCTCTTGTCAGAGTGATGTAGAGGCTGACTCTGAGAAAGAGGACGCTGCCAACAGTCCCACATCCAGCCCTCTAGGTACAGTGTCTGTCAATGCAACCCTCTACCTTTCCCACTGTGTGCAAGACAGCAGACCTACCCCAGGCACTCTATTGTTTTGTCAAAGGGTAAAACAACAACCAAAGTCATGGAAAACAGCTTGCATAGTGCTCCTCTGTACTGGGACAGTAGTGTCCCCCCTCATTATGATAACTGATGATGACTCATAACTACAAACTCTATGACCTGTGTGTGTCCAGATGGAGAGGGCCCCACTCCTAAGAGGCGAGGCAGGAAGACCAAAGCTGAGAAGATGCTCCTACTCCAGCAGCAGGACCCCCAGGGCTCAGGCAGTGACATGTACAGTTGTGGTTAATGTGTCTGTCTTACCTGCTGTTATCTCCTGTAGAGGCCTCTTCAGCAGGCTTCTCCTTGTCCGCCTCCTGCTTCTTATCATCAGGACTGGGGTCGCTATTCATATTGTTATCTAGAGCAAGAGACATACAGACAGACAAGAAACACACAGAAATACATACAATATGAGCAAATGTATATTTACAAGAACAATAAATGTGTATTTTAAGAATTTCAGTTCTATACAATTTCAGTTCTATGTATCTAATAGAATCTCTATATGAGACCCATCTGCTGATTTTAAAGGATCCACTAGTAATCCGTCATCAACTGACTGTTTAATTGTCAGAAAAACAACAGTGGCTCACCACTACTGTAGCTACCATTGAGCAACATTGCTTTGACTTTCCTGGGTAAAATAACTCCTAAAAGACGTTTCTCTCCATTCAGGGACACTGCTGAGTCGGAGAGAAAGAGAAAGAGGACGCCGGAAGACAAGTCCAAGAGAGGAGAGGAGGAGAAGAGGCTGGACGGGAGGAGAAAGAAGGAAGACAACAAAGGGAGAGAGTTGGAGGGGAAGAAGGACCCTGATGCTAAACGGAGGAGACGGACCAAAGAGGAGAGCTCCTCTGACTCAGAGAACCAGGAGGTGGGTGTTCCACAACCAGACAAGGGAAGTGTCCCAAATGGAACCCTAATCCCTATGCGGGACACTACTATTGACCAGGGCCCATAGGGAGTAGTGCACTAAATAGGGATTAGGGTGCCTTGGGGCTCTGGTCAAAAGTAGTGAACCAGATTATTCTAATTTAGTTACTGTTTCCACTATTACAGAGTGTGCCCTAAATAGGCTAGTGAAGCAGACGGTTACACAGTGAAACCATGTCATGACAAACGGTGCCAGCCAAGCATGTCTACATGTACATCCAATCAGCATCTCTTTCTCCACCCCGTTAACCATTAGAAGAGCAAGGGGGTTGCGGGAGACCGCAAGCGGCAGCAGCCCACTCTGACCGAGACAGGGGACAAAGACGATCGTCAACGACGTAAACCAGACGAGCAGAAAGAGTAAGGCAACCATCCGTCTTATCTATCTCCCAACACTCACCTTTAGTTTAGTACCCCACATCACCCCACACAGGGGCTCCACATCACCCCACACAGGGGCTCCACATCACCCCACGCAGGGGCTCCACATCACCCCACGCAGGGGCTCCACATCACCCCACGCAGGGGCTCCACATCACCCCACACAGGGGCTCCACATCACCCCACACAGGGCCTCCACATCACCCCACACAGGGCCTCCACATCACCCCACACAGGGCCTCCACATCACCCCACACAGGGCCTCCACATCACCCCACACAGGGCCTCCACATCACCCCACACAGGGCCTCCACATCACCCCACACAGGGCCTCCACATCACCCCACACAGGGCCTCCACATCACCCCACACAGGGCCTCCACATCACCCCACACAGGGCCTCCACATCACCCCACACAGGGCCTCCACATCACCCCACACAGGGCCTCCACATCACCCCACACAGGGCCTCCACATCACCCCACACAGGGCCTCCACATCACCCCACACAGGGCCTCCACATCACCCCACACAGGGCCTCCACATCACCCCACACAGGGCCTCCACATCACCCCACACTGGGCCTCCACATCACCCCACACTGGGCCTCCACATCACCCCACACTGGGCCTCCACATCACCCCACACAGGGCCTCCACATCCTCCCACACAGGGCCTCCACATCCTCCCACACAGGGCCTCCACATCCTCCCACACAGGGCCTCCACATCCTCCCCCACACAGGGCCTCCACATCCTCCCACACAGGGCCTCCACATCCTCCCACACAGGGCCTCCACATCCTCCCACACAGGGCCTCCACATCACCCCACACTGGGCCTCCACATCACCCCACACTGGGCCTCCACATCACCCCACACTGGGCCTCCACATCACCCCACACTGGGCCTCCACATCACCCCACACTGGGCCTCCACATCACCCCACACTGGGCCTCCACATCACCCCACACTGGGCCTCCACATCACCCCACACTGGGCCTCCACATCACCCCACACTGGGCCTCCACATCACCCCACACTGGGCCTCCACATCCCTGTTATGGGTGTAAGATGGCACAGTGATGCCATCTGTTGGTAAATGTTCATTACTGCAACTCATGTGTTTTGCTGGTGTGCTTGAGATACCCGGATGGATTGTGATGTACTGAACAAGACTGGTTACTCGCATCAATGCCTCTGTCTCGTCATTTCACATTCAAACATGGAGTCGGGTAACTGACCATGCTTTTCGCAAATTAGAGTCACCTGTTCTGGTTTACCAAACAAATGCTTATTTGAGTTATATTTCGCCGGAATTGGCCTTAGCTAGAGTGAGTTTGCTAGTTAGCTTCAGTGTTGTTAGCACCGGTTAGACATGGCAGCAAACATTCCCCCTCCTGCCGTTATGAAGCTCAGCGGAGATTGGAGCACGAACTGGGATACGTTTAGAGGTGAATGGGAGGACTATGCGCTAGCAATGGGACTTCTGGAAAAGGAAGATGAGGTAGTGGCTGCCACTTTGAGGACTATAATGGGAACTGAATGCCGACACGTATACAAACACAACCTGAACCTAACAGCAGCTCAACAAGGTAACGCTGCAGCTATTCTTGATGCTCTTAAACATTACTTTACGCCATCAAAGAACGTCATCTACGAGCGTTATGTTTTCGGTCGTTGCAAACAGGAGGACGGGGAGTCCACTGACAGCTTTGTCACTAGGTTAAGGGAAAAGGCAGCTACATGAGACTATGGTGCTTTAAGAGATGAACTGATCAGAGATCAGATTGTGCTTGGCATAACTGATGATGGCACCCACAGACGTTTGCTGAGAGAACGTGACCTGACGCTGGCCTTGGCAGTGGAGACATGCCGTGCAGCAGAGCTTACTGATGTACGGATGAGGTCCATGGACCTAGAAAGGAAACATATGGACAATGTCAATGCTACATTCAGGCAGCCAGTAAAGAAATTCCCCTTTGCCACAGCTAATGCTAATACTACAGCCAACTCTGCAGTAGACAACCCCAATACATGCCGATATTGTGGCATTTGTCATGGACGAGGAAAAAAACACTGCCCAGCCTATGGAAAAATATGCATATCCTGTGGTACAGCTAATCACTTCGCAAGGGTCTGCATGAAAAGCAAGAGAAAGGAGGGTAAAGTGCACTCCATGGAAACAAACACAGATGAAGGGAACGACAGCACAGAGGATGTATATGCTAGCGAGTGCATAGGGGCAGTGAGGGCAAAAGGACAAAGTGGTTTGTCACTCTGCTACTTAATAATAAACCATAGCAATGCCAGCTAGATTCAGGGGCCACATGCAACGTTATGAGCCTTAAAGACAAAAGGAGGCTCGCGCCCAGAGACAAACTCACACAGAGTAGCACCAAGCTGAAACTGTATTCAGGCCAGTTCATGACCTCCTTTAGGCCTGTTTGTGACAGAGTGTGTTTTACGTGGCCAGAAACACACCCTTGAGTTTGAAATAGTTGAGCCATTAGTGTCATCACAGCCATTAGTGTCAGGTTCTACATGCGAGCGCCTTGGGCTTATTAACTTCACCATCCCAGCTGATCTTAACATTATAGACAAAGTCCAGGCTGGGCCCCTGAGCAAGGAGACACTCCTAAGCAAGTACCATGATGTCTTCAACGCACCGGCATTCGCCTCTCGGACACTCACCCCAACAGAGCAGAACTATGCCCAGATAGAGAAGGAGTGCCTCAGCATTGTGTTTGCATGCCAACGCTTCCACCACTACCTGTACGGGCAGAGACAGATCACAAGCCCCTTACTGCTATATTCAGCAAGCCTCTCCTGAATGCCCCAAAACGACTGCAGAGCATGCTACTGGCCCTACAAAACTACAACCTCAAGGTGGTGTGTAAGCCAGGGCCAGAGATGTATGTGAGTGACACGCTCAGCAGGGCTACTGCATCAGGCACTCACACACGCTCCATGCATGAACAACACGCAGTGTGCAGCTTACAAACAGAGCAAGTGGATGTTGAACACATCAACCAGGCTGACTACCTCAATGTTACGGACCAGCGCCTTATACAAATCAGACAGCACACAGACAGGGACGAGCAACTCCAGGCATTGAGGTCTGTGATTCTGATAGGCTGGCCCGACTGCAGGGAAGAAACTGCTTTAGCCGTCAGAGAATATTGGCCAGTCAAAGAGGAGCTCAGTGTTCTTATTCCCCGGTCTCTGCGCCCTGAGATGTTGGCGCGCGTGCAGTCAAGTCACATAGGAGGTGAGGCCTGTTACAGACAAGCACGTGACACACTGTATTGGCCAGGAATGCAGAGTGAAATCAAAGACTATGTCAGTAAATGCACAATCTGCAATGAATATGCCATTGAGCAACAGAGAGAGACGATGATGTCCCACGAGCTACCAATGCGCCCCTGGCAGATAGTACGTCTAGATCTCTTAAGACTTTCTGCTGGTAGTCGATCATTACTCAGACTTTTGGGAGATCGACCTCCTCCCCGACCTCTCAGCAGAGACAACGATCAAATGCTGCAGGGCTCAGTTTGCCCGCTATGGCCAGCCAGATAGGGTAATTTCAGACAATGGACCCCAATTCTCCGGAGTTGAGTTCTGAACATTTGCTGCAGGATGGGAATTCGAGCACGTCACTTCATCACCACGAAACCCAAAAGCTAATGGGAAGGCGGAGTCCGCAGTAAAAATCGCAAAAAAACTCTGCAAAAAGTCTCTGCGAGAGGGCAAAGATGCCTGGAAAGCAATCCTGCAGTGGCGCAATACCCCGACAGAAGGCATGGATAGGCAGCCCGGCCCAGCGCCTCATGGCACGGCGCTTAAAAGCAGCTCTGCCAGTAGCCAGCACTCTCCTGGAGCCATGTGTGGTGACAGACGTGCTGGTGAAGCTACGTCACAGAAGACAGGTCTCCAAGTTCATCTAGCAAACGACTTACCTGAGCTCAGGGTGGGTGAAACGGTGCGAATAAAGCCCCTACCAGGGGACCGGACAGGCCTCTGGAGACTCGGATCATGTGTACAGAAAGTAGCACCACGCTCCTACTTGGTCGAAGTGAATGGATCACTGTACCGTCGTAACAGGGTTGACCTTCGGATTGCTGAGCCAGCACCTACTCAGAACCTTGATGGTCAAATGGGACGCATGACAAAAGACAGAACCCCAGCAAGTCACATGGGGCCTGAGGCACTGGGCGAAGAGCCAGGGGATCACCGGTCGGCCGCTCCCTCGCCCATCAATACTCCCTTTAGACAGTCAGGTGACACGCCTGTGCGGGGACCCGCAGTCCTCGCAGACAAGCCCCTGTCTTTTCACGCTGTGGGCATCTGTCCCAGCCACCAAAAATACTTAATCTGTAGGTTTCCCATCAGACATTGTTGACAGAGATAAAAGTGAAGAGAATATCAAAATGTGCTGTTGTTACCTGAGAAAAAAAAATGCTGGTGTGCTTGAGATACCCGGATGGATTGTGATGTACTGAACAAGATCGGTTACTCGCATCAATGCCTCTGTCTCGTCATTTAACATTCAAACAATCCCCCCACGGGGCTCCACACCCCCCCCCATGGAGGCTCCACACACACACACACACACACACACACACACACACACACACACACACACACACACACACACACACGGGGGCTCCACATCCCCCCACACGGGGGCTCCACATCCCCTGCTGGCGCTGGGCAGAAGTCTCCATAAAAACACTCCGTAGGGGTCTGGATGGGGTGGGAATTGGGTTCCCTGTTCTGTACATCCATCTCAAATGATCTCCAGTTGATATGTTGATGATGGAATTTCCAGTGGTGCTACTCTTAAAGTGACTGGCAATTCTGTGTGTGTGTGTGTGTGTGTGTGTGTGTGTGTGTGTGTGTGTGTGTGTGTGTGTGTGTACGTGTGAGGTTTTTGGTAAGTCATTTGCATGTGAACTTCAAATTGAAATGGACACATGACCTGAGTTGATTTGGTGCGTTAATGGTCTTCTGTGTTTCAGGCAAAACAAAGATGATGGAAACAAAGTGGATGAAAGGAAAGGAGACAAGAAGAAAGGTGACTACTTGGTGCTACTTGTCCTCTGTCAAGATAGATCAACTCTGGCTTTCATGAACAAATCATGACCGATGTCGGTTTTTGTTTCCTTCATGGCAGAGATATCGATAGAATCAAGGCTGCAGAGGTTGCATGGAGAAATCAAAATCTCCCTCAAGATTGACAACCCAGTAAGTTGCCCTAAAAGACTGCCCTAAATCTAGACCTTGCCTTCTACAGAGCCCTTAATCAAGAGACAATCAATTATTTACTTCACCAGAGTCATTTTACACACTCACTTTTTGCAGAAGAAGAAGCTTTCAAATCATTCTAGGTTTTAGTTGGGAGACAGTTTAATGGATCCTCCTAGCCTAGCCATTGTAAGCTGAAGGGTGGTTTTGGTTTTGTTTGACATTTGTGGCTGTCACACTGAAGCCAGAGTCTAGTTGAACCTTATCTTGACCTGTGATGGATTCAGGTCTTCAGAGCAGACAAGTTCACTGAGTAAAGCATCAGGTTTTTGTCTGGGTTTACATGAGGCTGAAAGAAAAAGAAGCTGCTCTTTTTGGTTAGACCGAGGGTGAAGTTATTATGCAATGGTATAAGTACATTTAAAGTTGAATGTTTTGTGTGTCCGTCTATTGCAACGGATGGCTCTTCTGCTACTCTTAACCTTCAACCCCACCCAGACAACACCAACAATACCATATTTATGGGGGGGCATCTAATCCCATTTTGTATTGGTCACATGCGCCAAATACAACAGTGAAATGCTTACGAGCCCATTCCCAACACTGCAGAGTTAAAAAGTAAGACCAATATTTGCCAAATAAAATGGTAACACAATAAAAACAAATAAGGAGTTTATATACAAGGAGTACCCGTGTGGACAAGGGGAACACTAGTTGTCATTGAGTTCACGTGACCTCTTGACACCTTCCTGACTGTTACCAGATGTATTTCTGGGTGACATTTAATATGCCATTTAGCAGATGCTTTTATCCTGGGTGACTTAGTCATGTCCATTATGCCCAGTCAACACATACCTTCTCAAATGGGCAAAACGGCTATATTAGTGACACAGCCTGCAGCTATATTAGTGTCAAAACCAGCAGCTATATTAGTGTCAAAACCAGCAGCTATATCAGTGACAAAACCAGCAGCTATATTAGTGTCAAAACCAGCAGCTATATTAGTGTCAAAACCAGCAGCTATATTAGTGTCAAAACCAGCAGCTATATTAGTGTCAAAACCAGCAGCTATATTAGTGTCAAAACCAGCAGCTATATTAGTGTCAAAACCAGCAGCTATATTAGTGTCAAAACCAGCAGCTATATCAGTGACAAAACCAGCAGCTATATTAGTGTCAAAACCAGCAGCTATATTAGTGTCAAAACCAGCAGCTATATTAGTGTCAAAACCAGCAGCTATCAGTGACAAAACCAGCAGCTATATTAGTGTCAAAACCAGCAGCTATATCAGTGACAAAACCAGCAGCTATATTAGTGACACAACCATCAGCTATATCAGTGACAAAAACCAGCAGCTATATTAGTGACACACCCAGCAGCTATATCAGTGACAACCAGCAGCTATATCAGTGACACAACCAGCAGCTATATCAGTGACAAAACCAGCAGCTATATCAGTGACAAAACCAGCAGCTATATCAGTGACAAAACCAGCAGCTATATCAGTGACAAAACCAGCAGCTATATTAGTGACACAACCAGCAGCTATATTAGTGACAACCAGCAGCTATATCAGTGACAAAACCAGCAGCTATATTAGTGACACAACCAGCAGCTATATCGGTGACAAAACCAGCAGCTATATTAGTGTCAAAACCAGCAGCTATATTAGTGTCAAAACCAGTAGCTATATTAGTGTCAAAACCAGAAGCTATATCAGTGACAAAACCAGCAGCTATATTAGTGTCAAAACCAGCAGCTATATTAGTGTCAAAACCAGCAGCTATATTAGTGTCAAAACCAGCAGCTATATCAGTGACAAAACCAGCAGCTATATTAGTGTCAAAACCAGCAGCTATATTAGTGTCAAAACCAGCAGCTATATTAGTGTCAAAACCAGCAGCTATATTAGTATCAAAACCAGCAGCTATCAGTGACAAAACCAGCAGCTATATCAGTGACAAAACCAGCAGCTATATTAGTGACACAACCATCAGCTATATCAGTGACAAAAACCAGCAGCTATATTAGTGACACACCCAGCAGCTATATCAGTGACAACCAGCAGCTATATCAGTGACACAACCAGCAGCTATATCAGTGACAAAACCAGCAGCTATATCAGTGACAAAACCAGCAGCTATATCAGTGACAAAACCAGCAGCTATATCAGTGACAAACCAGCAGCTATATCAGTGACAAAACCAGCAGCTATATTAGTGACAAAACCAGCAGCTATATTAGTGACAACCAGCAGCATATCAACAAAACCAGCAGCTATATTAGTGACAAACCAGCAGCTATATCGGTGACAAAACCAGCAGCTATATCAGTGACACAACCAGCAGCTATATCAGTGACAAAACCAGCAGCTATATCAGTGACAAAACCAGCAGCTATATCAGTGACACAACCAGCAGCTATATCAGTGACAAAACCAGCAGCTATATTAGTGACACAACCAGCAGCTATATTAGTGACAACCAGCAGCTATATCAGTGACAAAACCAGCAGCTATATCAGTGACAAAACCAGCAGCTGTATTGGTGACAAAACCAGCAGCTGTATTGGTGACAAAACCAGCAGCTGTATTGGTGACAAAACCAGCAGCTGTATTGGTGACAAAACCAGCAGCTGTATTGGTGACAAAACCAGCAGCTGTATTGGTGACAAAACCAGCAGCTGTATTGGTGACAAAACCAGCAGCTGTATTGGTGACAAAACCAGCAGCTGTATTGGTGACAAAACCAGCAGCTGTATTGGTGACCAATTTCAGTTAACTTACTGATTTGAAATGGAATTGACCCCAGCCTTGCACTATACAGTTATTGTTTGGGGGGGTTAGACCTTTTGTATTTTTGTCTAATAGGCTGTTACTCACCTGGTTGAAGAAGATATAAATAGTTTTGTCTCGTGTGTGTGTGTGTGTAGGATGTGAAGAAGTGTCTGGTGGCGTTGGATGAGCTGGGCATGCTGCAGGTCACCACCCAGCACCTGCAGAAACACTCAGAGCTCATTGCAACACTCAAAAAGGTAACGTCTCTGTCAGAGCTGCCCCTCTACATACACACACACACACACTTAGTTCCCAATGCCTTTTGTTTCACCATAAACCACGTACCAATCATTATGCTAGTCCCTCCACACAGCTGCTGTGTCCTGAGTTAATGTTGAAGTGTGAATGTCACCAAAAGTGTCCCAGAATGCATGTGCTGACCCACCCTGCTGGGGTTGAGGGTAGAGCTTCCCCTACATAGACTCACACCTGCTGCCACTTGGCCCTCTCCTTCTGCTTAGGTCATAGACTCACACCTACTGCCACTTGGCCCTCTCCTTCTGCTTAGGTCATAGACTTACACCTGCTGCCACTTGGCCCTCTCCTTCTGCTTAGGTCATAGACTCACACCTACTGCCACTTGGCCCTCTCCTTCTGCTTAGGTCATAGACTCACACCTACTGCCACTAGGCCCTCTCCTTCTGCTTAGGTCATAGACTCACACCTACTGCCACTTGGCCCTCTCCTTCTGCTTAGGTCATAGACTCACACCTGCTGCCACTTGGCCCTCTCCTTCTGCTTAGGTCATAGACTCACACCTACTGCCACTTGGCCCTCTCCTTCTGCTTAGGTCATAGACTCACACCTGCTGCCACTTGGCCCTCTCCTTCTGCTTAGGTCATAGACTCACACCTGCTGCCACTTGGCCCTCTCCTTCTGCTTAGGTCATAGACTCACACCTGCTGCCACTTGGCCCTCTCCTTCTGCTTAGATCATAGACTCACACCTGCTGCTTCTTGGCCCTCTCCTTCTGCTTAGGTCATAGACTCACACCTACTGCCACTTGGCCCTCTCCTTCTGCTTAGGTCATAGACTCACACCTGCTGCCACTTGGCCCTCTCCTTCTGCTTAGGTCATAGACTCACACCTGCTGCCACTTGGCCCTCTCCTTCTGCTTAGGTCATAGACTCACACCTACTGCCACTTGGCCCTCTCCTTCTGCTTAGATCATCACATAAGAGTACATAAGAACATCTGCTAATTGTATGCAACTGTGGGTGCATGTTTATATGTTCATGCATACTTTATACCCCATGTACATGCTGCTCTTTGTTGCCAGATCTGGGGATTTATTAAGTGAAATGCTATTGATATTCTAATAATAATAATATATGTCCTTTAGCAGACTCTTTTACCCAAAGCAACTTATTCATTTGTGCATACATTTTACATTTGACATACGCTATGCTCTACCAACCTGAGCTACAGAGGACCAGCTATATCTCCTGTATTTACTGTCTGTTCTCCATGGGTGAGCAGATCCGGAGGTTCAAGGCCAGCCAGGACATCATGGACAAGTCCACCATGCTGTACAACAAGTTTAAGAGCATGTTTCTGCTGGGGGAGGGGGACCAGCTGCTCAGCCAGGTGCTCAACAAGTCCATAGCAGAGCAGAAGCAGCAGGAGGAGGCCAGGAAGGGAGCCCAGAAGAAGGCTGAGCGGGCCAGGGAGAACAACACAGGTACTGTGAGGAGAGGGACTGGGGCTCTGTTCCTATATACACACTGGCAAGCTGCATACTAGTGAACTTAGTAAAGCCAAGAGTTGTGCTTTGAAGAAGGCTGAGCAAGTCAGGGAGAACAACACAACAATGGGAGTGTAGGAGTGGGACCGGGACCGGGGTCTTGTGGAGTGGGAGATAAGTAATAAATGTAAGGGAGGTGGTTTGGTGGCACATTACTGACTGTATGTCTGGACCTAGAGCTAAACCCAAGGCTTTAGCTCAGTGGGCTAATGTAATTTGGAGTCGTGTGGTTGATACCTGATCACTCACAAAAGCTGGGTTTAGAAGTTGTCCAAAAGCACTGGTCTCAGATCAGATTAGCCTACAGAATCCTTCAGAAATATGAAGAAATATTACCCAGTATCTGTGGTTAGGGTCAACGCCCTACATATTCCTCCTCGGGAATCTGATAGAAATCCTAGATGTGATGAGCGTCAACTCATCAAACATGACACATTCAGAAGGATGTGTGTCTTCCTCAGTGTTCTGCAATGCTCATTGTGTGGCCTGTGACATATCCTGTGAATTTCTGTCCATAAGACTAATTGTTTGGGAGAAACTCCTCACCAGCCAGTATAGAGAAAGGCCAAACCGACTCTGAGACTTAACAGATCTGTGCCCTTTTGTTTTAGAATGTTTTTTAGTAATGACATTTTTTACATAAACAATTACTGTGGGAACATATTGTGATGAAAGATAAACACTCACTTAGTATAGGTAGTTACGTATCCACTCTTGGCTCAATGCCAACTTGTGATATGCACACACAAATCTGATTTTTTGCATAAGTCAGGCAGTGTTAACATTAGGAGAATTATCTCAGATTCTAGTTATGCCCACATATCGTATTATGATTGGACACTGTATTTAATCAGTTATGGTGGGCTGGATCCAAACTGGAAATACACGCAACTTTTGCATAAATCGTCATGTTGTCAATGGGAGATTCATTGGAATGAAAATTGGCGTGAGCATTGTGCATTCATCCCTGTATGAAAAGAGTGTTGTCTACTGATCATATAGGCTTTGGTGTTCTGGCCACGTCATTGGCCACCCTTTATGACCAGTTAGGCCACTCGTGTAGACTAAAGCCCTGTTCACACTGCAGGCCTTAATGCACAAATCGGTTTTGGAATACTGACTGTCCAAATGGCAAGTTTACATGTGACCAAATTTGGATATGTGTGTGTTCAGACAAGTCATTTTCTGACTTGGCTACGCTAGTTGTCATAGTAACGACGGGTGGTGTTGATTGGTGGTGGTGCTTCCTAGCACTCCATTTATTTTACCTTTTATTTAACTAGGCAAGTCAGTTAAGAAAAAAATATTATTTTCAATGACGGCCTAGGAATGGTGGGTTAACTGCCTTGTTCAGGGGCAGAACGACAGATTTGTACCTTGTCAGCTCAGGGGCTACGCTGCCGCCCCAAGTGTAGCAAGCTAAGGTGACAACAACGCCTGCCATGGACATTTCCCAGTTGCTTTCAATGTTCAAAATCAGTTTTAGGGTCATGAAATCTGGTCAGCAGGTTATTGTCATGCAAAGACTGGCGGTCTCACGGTAAATGACCGTTAATTAACAAACACCTTCAGCATCTCCATGCCTCCTCACATACAAGCTGCTGAGTCGCCCCTTTGGAACATCGACATTTAAAAAAAGTCTAAATCAATTTAATGTACACCATCGCAATAAGTCCATGTATTTTAGTGAGGTCTAAAGAAACATTATGATATGAAGAAAAGGTATTTCAGAACAACAGGACATGAGTCGGCCAGGCTACTGTAGGCCTATGTTATCTGGCTATGCTCCATGCCATGGGCTTGATAATATAGAAGTCCCATCACATTATTTTATGTTATGATTTTATAGTAAGAAGAATATAATTGAACTTAGCTGCATCAAATAGAAAGTATATTTTTCCCATTACGGAGCGAGAGCACATATGAAGTATGTATGTTGAGCATAAAGTGACCATTTGAAACAGGTCTTTATATGCTAGATTTAGAGTTGTTTGGGAACTTTAGTTGTGAATGATGCAAACATTAGAATGTCTTAGAAATCAGAACGTATATGATGGTCTGGATGATCCGACTGACTGTAAGCTGTTGTTGATTTGAAAAAGTATTTTAAAAAGCTTGCATTCTGTTCCTGGCCTCAGGCTGCACAGCTGTTCTCTCATCAACTGATCATATTTTCAACCATCAAACTATTCTCAATTTAGTCTGGTCTTTACCAAAAATGTAACATTTGTTTCGTAATCTGTCTGCACTCGAATAGTGAGTGGAGGCCGCGCTTTCCCACCAGCCCGTTTTGTGAGCTACTTGGGGTTTATAGCCAGCATGTGCTTAATATGAGCAGCTGAGAAATAAATATAAGAATATTTATTTCACTCCAAGCGTGTCACCCAATTAATTATGAACATTCCGTATTACAAGGCTATTCAAAATGAAATCAAATTCACTAGTTGCAGGTTAACTGTGAGCCGACCTCCACAATCAGTGAACCAACAGCATGGCCTAGGCCTGTCCGTTCTCTCCCAGACTCATGGTATACATGTTGGAGTGTAGCAGCAGGTCCAGTCCATCCATTATGCATAATAATTTGTATAGAGTAGACCAATTATGTACCAAATACATCTTAAATCAGTTTTGTTTTTCTACCATGTGTAATATGCAGTAGGCGTATGTATTTTATAACATCTTAATTCCATTTTCTTTTTGGGGGATCTGGGCTCATGCATCAGCTCCAATATGCTTATGGGTTAGGGTTATCACCTTAGAAAGAACTGTCCAACTATGTTTTACACTGTTCAAATGAATCATCACCGTGAGGTGCATTTTAAAAGTAAGATAGGGCTACTGTTTTGATAAGTGCTTGATGTGATTTTCAAATTGTATTTGCATTGACATCAGAGTGGTTAGCGGGACAATTGAGCCCTGAGTAGCAGGCCATTAGGACCTGATGGTAGTTAGCAAGTTGGGTACTACCAAAGAATGTCCACAGTGCATCAAAGGAGATGACCATGGACGGTTACGTGGAATCTTACTGCGGTCATGACTCGTGACTGGCGGTAATATGAGTGACCCCTGGTAAAAACACCCTTTTTAAAGTTTCAAAGTATATGATCCAACTTTGAAAAGGAGTCCTTTTTGGCTAGCCACAGCAGTCAATTAGCTAGCTGTTTAGCTCTCTAGCACATTCACTCATTTGTTTGTAAACAATTAACAAAATAGTTAGCTACCACTTGTTCTTGCCAAAACTGTCAAGAGTATCAGCAAGCAACAAGATATGCCTAAAAACAGTCTTAAAAAAACACTTGAGAGAAAATAAATCAGATTTGAATCTAATTTCAAACCACATACAAAGGTGATTTGAAATGTGACTTGAAATATCAGATTCATGTGATTTTTTTTTTTTTTTGGTTCAGACTGCAGGAAAAATACCAGATTATAATCAGGTATGCAAAAAAAATGGATTTGAGTAAAATGCCCCAGCAGCCTTACCACCATAGAATTAAATTTCTGTGATCCTATAACTTGTCAGACTATGACCAGTCTGTAGGCATTATGCCCTTTTTTTACGACGGGCCCCGTAAGTATTAACATGACCAGGAGGGTTGTGTTCTAGTCGGGACCTACATCCGTACCATTTAGCCACACCTCAGATAAGCATCTCTATGAAACAGGCATTTCCAATGGATAGAAAATCAGATGAGTCTCCGCCTGGCCCAGATATAGGCATGAGCGTATCACATGTCATCCCCCTCCTAACTCCTACATGAGATTTCAGATTTGGGGTTGTAAAAGGAGAGCTGGAAAAAAATGTATGTCTGGACAAGAAGATGGTTGTCTGTTTGGATTATTAATGCAGGCTGAAAGTGTGTGTCTCCGTCTGTTCCTGACGTGTGTGACGCTTGCTCTAGATAACAATATGAATGGCGACTCCAGTCCTGATGATAAGAAGCAGGAGTCGGACAAGGAGAAGCCTGCTGAAGAGGCCTCTACAGGTGATAACAGCAGGTAAGACAAACAGATGGACTGTTGGAGTTTGGAGGTCTGTGCTTGCTCACAAGACTTCACCAATCCTGCATGTTCCTTAGGCCGTTGGCGAATGTCCTCCATCTCACTCTTTTCACTGTATCTCTTTGGGCCTGAGTAGGTTTCATGAACAAGAAGTCCTAAACCAAGCAAATTTTCAAAGTATCCGTATTTTGTCAATTTGCTAGTTACATCCCCATTTTGTGTTTGTATAACTTCTATAAACTTTCTTAACAGCGCTGTGCTAGTTGCTGTCCCATTTTCTAATCCCTTTGCCGGCAGTGTAGTGAAGGCCCAAGAGGAAACCAACTGATGAAGAAACATCTGACTGACTAAACTGAAGGGGATGTTGGTGCTGCTGACCTGAGTCCTGACTGATTGACCCACTAGTCCAAACACCACCAATAAGAGGTCCTGTTGCTTTGACATGTTGTACAAATCCAGGCTCTTCTCTGGTCTGAACACCCACAGAGCAGTGTCTTCCAAAGTCCTATTTTAGATTTCATTTATGATGAATGCATCCACTGTGGCTGTTTTTTAAACTGATGGTAGTAAAAAGTGGTTCCACAAGGAAAATATGTTTAACAAATTCTTATTTTCAATGACAGCCTAGGAAAAGTGGGTTAACTGCCTGTTCAGGGGCAGAACCTTGTCAGCTCGGGGTTTAAACTTCCGGTTACTAGTCCAACGCTCTAACCAATAGGCTACCCCAATAATACAAAATTTGACACGTGTCATGGCAAAAATGGAGTGGCACAAGGAAGCTTTATAGTCTGTTTTAAAATCACGTAACCTTTGACATCGCAAGATCTTGCAGTTCAACTCTGAATTATACGGTAGTTACTGGTAGGAGTCTTTATTACTAGTTTAGTAAAATGTACTTAATACTGACCAATATTACTCTGGGTAGGTGCACATTTTGTTCTTGCACAGAAAGGAAATACTACTTGTGTGCCAAAGTTCTTTCTTCCACTCACACACCCAAGTTTAAATGTCTGTCTGTTGTAAATAAGAGTATTTTTGTGCCTGTCTGAAAGCCTGTTTAGCCTCCTTTGTAATAAAGCATTGGTTCAATAACCATTTGTCGGTAACTACAAATTGATATTCAGTTATTGTTTGAAACATTAGTACTCATTTTTAGATGTGGTTAAATATTGGCACCCTTGCATGATTCACTTCCTTCAAAATACATTTAAATGAATAACTTATTTACACTTCACAGGACCAAATCGAAATTAATATTTTTCACGTAAGTCAAATGGCCTAGACTAGCTTATTCAAAATTCATTAATTTGGAGGCAATGAGTCTCATTAAGTCATTTGTCACCTGTAGTAAGTTGCAGGTGCCTACAGGGTAAGAGAAAGCAGAACATTCTGCTCTACTGCAAAGTACAAGTGGCGCCAATATAATTGACCTCATCTGTACGCATTCAAATAAATTGCTTCTATCAATGGTACTGTGTCAAGTCGACGGTCAATCTTTCACAGGTCACACGGAAAACTGTTAGCCTAACATCTTTCCTCAGATCTGAGCTTTCCGGTCTAAAATGGCCATCATTAGCTTAAAAGATCGGTTAAGATTATTCCATTGAAGTGTTTTGAATCAAGACGTTGCTAGAGTGCCCTTCCAAGTCACCACTCAAGCTTTTGCAGGGCGAGATCCCTATCCAGAGGTAGAAGACAGAAGGGTGTTGTCCCACTGATTTCCACTTTAATTAGTGAAACCAATTCTTCGTACGAGCTATAATCATTCAAGTGAACTTCTCATGAGTTGCATGAGCTGGTGACATCACCAGCTCACCACTGAAGGTTCATCAATCCGAAACGAACAGTCTGAGCTTTACAATTATATGACTACAACAAAAACATTTCCATGTGATCATGAATCCCAAGACAAATAGAACTGTAAATAAAGTGCTTTAATGCCAACAGAAATATGTACCATTACTAATACTGCACAGCAGTAGGAGGGAGAAACGGGACGTCTCAGTTGAAGGCCCCAGGGTCCACATAAGGGTAGGCCAGGAACTGTCCTAGTTTGTTTCCTTTCTTGTCGTAGTGAAGCATGCGGAAGCATCGCTCACAGAAGAGACACGGGTCATTTGGGGCAAATGGATCATTTGTGGTTAACCATCTGAAAAAAACACAAGCCAAATTAGTACACTGACAACTTGTAATGAATTTCAACTAATGTACAGTCAATTGTTAGGGATATGTTTTTTTGGCCAGGTCATGTAAAAAGAGTGATATTTTTTCTACACACCTGCCGATGTAGACGTGACACACGGCGCACTTCCTGGTCATGACCCTGTGCTTGTGGGTAAGGAGAGGGTACAACTTCCTATCCAGGCAGTCATCCTTATGAGCCAGTCTGGAAACATTGGGCAGGGATAAATAAAACATGTCCACACTAATGAAACCTAGCTGTACTGAGCTAGCCTTGTTACACATCTACCATAGTGGCTGGAACCTTTCACCTTTAGCATGGAATGATCTCCAATGCACTTTAAAATATGATGCAGGGGTGTCAAACTCATTCCATGGAGGGCCTAGTGTCTGCTGGTTTTTGTTTCTCCTTTTAATAAAGACCTGGACAACCAGGTGAGGAGAGTTCTTTACTAATTGCTAACCTTAATCAAGTACAAGGGAGGAGCGAACACTCGGTCCTCCGTGGAATGAGCTTGACCCCTGTGCTGTAGGACTGAGGCACTTTTTCCCCCAAACGGGGTCCTCTGGATCCCGGGGGCACATTTTGGTTTTTGCCCTAATACTACACAGCTGATTCAAATGATCAAAAGGTTGATGAATCAGTTGTGTAGTTCTAGGGCAAAAAACAAAACGTGCACCCGTTGGGGTCCAGAGGACAGAGTTTGGAAAACACTGGTCTAGGGCATGTGATGGCTCCTAGGGGATCTTTTACTGAACAATGTATTTTAAAACAACCCAACAATACATGAAAAGCAAAACACTATCACAATTATTTTTGAATGAATGTGTATTCTGTACTGTATTAAATCAGGGCTCATCTGGAAAAGAGACCTTGATCTCAGCCTTGACTCCCTGTCAAAATAAAGGTTAAATAAATAAAAACTGTGAAAAGGACAAAGTGATGGGAAAATATGAGCCAGCACAGTTTTGTAACAGTTTTACTGGCAGCACTGAGGCTGAGGCCTTCTTGGAAACATCACGCCACAAAACCAGCCTTCATGCACAGTTAGTGCCTCCAGCAAAGAAAACCAGTCAGAAGAAGGCTAAAACTTAAATCAAATCAGTCTCAGAAAGCTGAAAAGGCTGACCTACAATATAGATCAATTGGAAAGCCTCAAGGCTCTTTATCATGTGAGTGAATTGATCAAAGATATGACTTTATCCTATTCATCTAGAAAAGGGCAGCACTTTCCCCTGACCTGCTGTCTTACCAGAAATCTGGCCTTCTTCACAGTACTGATATGAGTAAGGTGAACTGATTTCTGACAAATTGATTTCGTATAGATACAGCAACATATTTTGGCTCTGTAGTCGGCACTTCGATTCATAAATGATTTAATGACTGAGGTTAAAGTGTAGACCGTCAACTTAAATTTGAGCTTACTTTCATTCATATTGGGTGACCTGTTTAGAAATTAACACTTTGTACATTGGAATGTATTCAGACCCCTTTTTTTAATTATTTTGTTACGTTACAGCCTTATTCTAAAATGGATTACATGTTTTTTCCCCACTCAATCTACACACAATACCCCATAATGGTTTTTAGAAATGTTTGAAAAGAATATGTAAATGTAATATTTAATTTCTCAAGCATTTAGACCCTTTTTGTAAATAAGGCGTTTCATTTTAATACATTTGCAAATATTTTAAAATGCCTGTTTTCACTAATGTCATTATGGGGTACTGTGTGTTGATTGATGAGGACAATTGTTTATTTAATCCAATTTTGGAATAAGGCTGTAATGTAACAATGTGGAAAAGCATATGTTGACAAGATGTTGGGGAATCACTGGAGGGGAATATTGACCAACTGAGCATAGGTGTACAGCTCAATAAACACACCAGGCATTTTGTTACATTTCACTGGTATATTGAGATGCAAACTCAATTGAATAAATGTAAACTCATGTGTATACTTCTGTTTCTAAGTAGATTTGTTTAAGACTCCCAAGAAATCACTCTGTGACCCTGATTTATCCCACTGCAGTAAAAGGTTAAGGGAGTAAAATTATCTGTTTAAGTCATTAGTAAAGAACACATCGTTAAAAGAGTAAAATTATATATTTTTAGGTGGTTTTAAGCCTATCAATCATTTATGGCTTCATAAGCAGAAACATTGTGGCTGCCCAGGTCATTAGGCATGTTGTGAACCTAGGGTCACCCTAAGTTCATAATATTGAACACATTAAGGCGTTCTGTTAGACACCTAGAGTTCAGAGCTTGCAGACACGTCGCTGCTTGTAAATACCCCTGCTTGGAACCTGACACCCCCCCCCCTGCACCAGTACCCCTGTATATAGCCTCGTTATTGTAATTTTTTAAATTTTATTTTTAGTTGATTTAGGAAATATTTTCTTAAATCCAATTTTTCTTAACTGCATTGTTGGTTACGAGCTTGTAAGTAAGCATTTCACAGTAAGAACTAGACCTTTTGTAGTAAGCGCATGTGACAAATATAATTGGATTTTGATTTGACACATCCCAAGAACCCATTGGCTCTCGTGTAGAGACAAACAGAGCAGGGAGAGACAGATCGAGAGAAAGATTTCATTAAAAGGTAAATAACATTTTTCTTTAAAACCTTTTATTTTCTTAAATCTTTGGTACATTAATGTAAGCATACATATTACAATTAAAGTTTTCTATGCAATATGAAAAGACTGTTCTAATTACTGTTCTTAGAGAAGAGCATGTCTGTCTTTGACCTGGGACTGACTGTAACCGAACACCCCCACTTGCCCTCCTACAATATATAAATAACCCTTACCCTCCTACCCCTTGTACAAGGTATAAATAACCTTTTTAGCTAACTCTCAGCTCATAACACACCACCTTGTGAAACACATCCTAGTCCTCAAGCCTGTATTCCACTCAAGGTTTGGTCTGTATATTCTTCTCCTTCGGCTAAGGTATAGATGCTTCGCTCTACAGGCTGGGTAATCAAACCCCATAGCTGTCCCTTAGATATAACCACTTTATCTCCCAGCACCTTTATGGATAGTATTTGGGTTCTGCACAAATGTAGAAAACTATTTTTTGTAGTGCTGATTTACACTAAGCCCTTTTTCTGTTGAAGCCTGCATCATCCTACTTCCGATGTTATGGTCATCACGTGTGTGTCATTAAGTGACAACTCCATGTTTTTTTTCTTCTTTAGAGTTCTGTTCCTCTTTCGAGGTTTCTTCTCGCTCGTAGTGTTCACAGGACAAGCCTAAGACTTACTTATACACAGGCAGACCTACCCGGGTTGACCAAAATGGCTGTCAGAGAGGGCTGCCTTTTTTTATTTTTTATGTATCATTCCTTACATTGTTAGCCCAGAAAATCATACATACAGCCAGGAAGAACTATTGGATATCAGAGCGACATCAACTTTCCAGCACTACGGCCAGGAATAAGACTTTCGAGGCGGGTCTTTTGTCTGAACCATCCAGGGCATTTGAACTGATTCCAGAGGCTGACCCAAAACAACGCCGCCGGAGAAGAGGTAGATGGCGCGGTCTTCAGGGTAGACTTGGGAGGTGCGCACACTACCCACCGCTTCAGAGTATATTACTTGCTAATGTCCAGTCTCTAGACAACAAGGTAGATGATATTAGGGCAAGGGTTGCTTTCCAGAGAGACATCAGGAATTCTAACGTACTGTTTCACGGAAACATGGCTCTCTCGGGATATGCTGTCAGAGTCGATTCTTTGTGCGTCGCGCCGACAGGAATAAACATCTCTCCGGGAAGAAGGGTGAGGGCTGTGTTTCATGATTAACAACTCATGGTGTAATTGTAACAACATACAGGAACTCAAGTCCTTCTGCTCACCCGACGTATAATGACTCACAGATGCTGACAGAGTTCCCCCCTCAAGCCGATACCACGACGGCCCTCAAGGAACTTCACTAGACTTTATGCAAACTGGAAACCATATATCCGGAGGCTGCATTTTTTGTAGCTGGGGATTTAAAAAAAGCTCATTTGAGAACAAGGCTACCTAAATTCTATCAGCATATTGATCGCACTGGAAACACACTGGGTCACTGCTACTCTAACTTCCGCGATGCATACAACGCCCTCCCCAACCTTCCTTTAGGAAAATGTGATCGACTCCATTTTGCTCCTCCCTTCCTACAGGCAGAAACTCTAACAGGATATACCCGTGCTAAGGACTATTCAACGCTGGTCTGACCAATCAGACTGGGACATGTTCCGGGTAGCCTAAGAGAAAAATATTGAAGTATACGCCGAGTCTGAGTGATCTTATAAGGAAGCGTATAGGAGATGTTGTACCTACTGGGACTATTAGAACCTACCCTAACCAGAAACCGTGGACAGATGGCAGCATTCACGCAAAACAGACAGTGCAAACCACCACATTTAACCATGGAAAGGTGACTGGGAATATGGCCGAATACAAACAGTGTAGTTATTCCCTCCGCAAGGCAATCAAATAAGTGAAATGTCAGTATAGAGACAAAGTGGAGTCGCAATTCAACGGCTCAGACACGAGACATACGTGGCAGGGTCTACAGACAATCAGACTACAAAAGGAAAACCACCCACGTCAGACACTGATATATTGCTTCCAGACAAACTAGGATAATACAAACTAGGATAGTATTGAGGTTAATACAGTGCCAACGATGCTGCCCGCTACCAAGGACTGTGGGCTCTCCTTCGCCGTGGACGACGTGAGTAAGACATTTAAACATGTTAACCCTTGCAAGGCCGCCGGCCCAGACCGCGTACTCAGACCAGCTGGCTATTCTATCTCTCTCTATCCCAGTCTGCTGTCCAAGAAGGCACTGAACTAAATTACTATCGCACCGTAGAACTCACTTCTGTCATCAAAGTGCTTTGAGAGACTAGGCAAGGATCATATCACCGCCACCTTACCGATCACCCTAGACCCACTTCAATTTGCTTACCGCCCCAATAGTTTCATTAACGATGCAATTTTCGTCACGCTGCACACTTCCCTATCCCATCTGGACAAGAGGAATACCTATGTAAGAATGCTGTTCATTGACTACAGCTCAGCATTCAACGTCATAGTACTCTCCAAGCTCATCGTTAAGCTTGAGGCCCTGGGTCTCAACCGCGCCCTGAGCAACTGGGTCCTGGACTTCCTGACGGGCCGCCCCCAGGTGGTGAATGTCGGAAACAACACTGTCCACTTCGCTGATCCTCAACACAAGAGTGCGTGCTCACCCCCCTTCTGTACTCTGTTCAGCCATGACTGCGTGGCCACGCACGCCTCCAACTCAATCATCAAGTTTGCAGACGACACAACAGTAATTGGCTTGATTACCAATAACCACAAGACAGCCTACTGGGAGGTGGTGAGGGCACTCGGAGTGTGGTGTCAGGAAAACAACCTCTCACTCAACGTCAACAAAAGGAGATGATCGTGGACTTCAGGAAACAGCAGAGGGAGCACCCCCCTATCCACATCAATGGGACAGCAGTGGAGAAGGTGGAAAGTTAAGTTCCTGGGTGTACACGTCACAGATAAAATTAAATGGTCCAGTACACAAACAGTGTGGTGAAGACGGCGCAACAACAGGTCACCTAAAACCCTGACAAACTTTTACAGATGCAGGGCTGTATCACAGCCTGGTACGGCAACTGCACCACCCTCAACCGCAAGGCTCTCACGAGGGTGGTGCAGTCTGCACAGCGCATCACCAGGGGCAAACTACATGCCCTCCAGGACACCTACAGCACTTGATGTCACAGGAAGGCCAAAAAGATCATCAAGGACAACAACCACCGAGCCACTGCCTGTTCACCCCGCTATCATCCAGAAGGCGAGGTCAGTACAGGTGCATCAAAGCTGGGACCGAGAGACAGCGTCTATCTCAAGGCCATCAGACTGCTAAACAGCCATCCCTAACACAGAGTGGCTGCTGCCTACACAGACTTGAAATCATTGGCGACTTTAATAAACGGATCACTAGTCACTTTAATAATGTTTACAGATCTTGCATTACTAACCTCATATGTATAAACTGTATTTTATACCATCTATTACATCTTGCCTATGGTCGCTCCCATTGTGCATCCATATATTTATATGTATATATTCTTATCCCATTCCTTTACTTAGAGGTGTGTGTATTAGGTAGTCGTTGTGGAATTGTGAGATTACATGTTAGATATTGCTGCACTGTCAGAACTAGAAACACAAACATTTCAAATGTGTTTTGAAACTGCTTTTATGTTCATTCTTCAAGGGGGTCACACGCTCACAACACTTCCACAAGTTCACTACAAAACTTACCAACTGTTTGAACTGTCAAAAGTTCAAACTCATAATATGGTCATTGTGTGCTATGAACATGGGACCAAATACTAAATATTTTACGTGAATTTGTCACAATACGTTTGGTCTATGTACAAAAAGTCCAGTAATTTCTTAATGGTTCACCCAATATGGAAAAAAGTACCCTCAAATTAAAGCTGACAGTCTGCACTTTAACCTCATAGTTGGATAATTTATAATCCAAAGTGCTGGAGTACAGAGCCAAAACAGCAAACGTGTCACTGTCCCAATACTTTTGGAGCTCAGTGTAGGGGGAAATGACATACCAAGTCAAAGCTCAAAATCCAGGTATCAATATGGATGACAAAATGACCTCTGACCTGATATCGGTGATGATGACAACGTGCTCGCAGTCTCCCTGGTGACAGAAGAGGTAGGGGTAGCCCACCTTCACCTTCAGGTCGTAGAATCTGGTGTCCTCCATCTTGGCCTTGTGGAATGTGGGGAAGTCTCTGGTCTTTGCCCAATCAATGGTGGTCCTGGAAATATAGTACAACGCAACTTTATTGTCCAATTTGAAAAGTACAGTAGAAAGTAGAGGAAGAGAAATTAACTCCAACACCCAGAAAATACGCTTTGGAAATTCATCTTAAATTTACACAGAAAAAAAAACAATGTAAGATTTTACTGAGTTACAGTTCATATTGAAATAAATAAATTAAGCCCTAAACAGCTCTGGTGGACATTCTTGCAGTCAGCATGCCAATTGCACGCTCCCTCAAAACACAACTGCACATTTTAGAGTGGCCTTTTATTGTTCCCCAGCACAAGGTGCACCTGTGTAATGATCATGCCGTTTAATCAGCTTCTTGACATGACACACCTGTTAGGTGGATGGATTATCTTTGCAAATGGGAGAAATGCTCACTAACAGGGATGTAAACAAAAATGTGCACAACAATTTAGAGAAATAGGCTGTGTGTGTATGAAGATTTCTGGGATCTTTTATTTCAGCTCATGTTTCATGAGAGACCAACACTTTACATGTTGTGTACATATTTTTGTACAGTATACTTACTAGCATTGTCTGAGAAATTATTTGATTATACTTGGGCTTAAAGGTGATTAGCTCACTAAAGAACGCTGGACTCTACCGTTCTTAGAAACTACAAAGAGTCACTCATTGGCCCAATTACTAAGGTCACCAACACATCTATTGGTCTGGGGTGTTTCCAAGGGTATGGAAGTCAGCCATAATAACGGCCATCTTTAAAATCGGGCGACTCTGCTAACAGGCCCACACTGACCTGACAGGTCCATTAGTATACTACCTGTGCTGTCTAAGGTTGCTGAAAAGTGTGTAGCAGAATAACTGATTGCCCACCTCAACAACAGCCCTTCACATTACACTCCATGCTGTTTGGCGTCAGAGCGAAACACTCCACAGAAAAGGTCAACTGCTTTCTTCTGAAATTGTGAAGTCCAAGATGGACAAAGGAGGCGTTGTTAGGCTGTGTTTCTGGACCTAAGGAAGGCTTTTGATACTGTTAACCATGAGATTCTCATCACAAATTGCCCAAGTTCAATTGTTCCCCGATGCCTTGAGATGGAGGAAATCATACCTGAAGGGAGAACTCAGTGTCAGAGTGAGCAATGAGCTGTCGCCCACTCTAAGCTATAATGTGGGCGTGCCCAAGGGTCACTGGGGCCCCTCCTGTTCAGCCTGTACATTAATGATCTGCCTTCTGTCTGTACTGGGTCTGAAGTTCAAATGTATGCAGATGATTCAGTGCTATATGTGCATGCAAAGAGCAAACAACAAGCTGCACAAGAACTCACTACTGTAATGGTCCAGGTTACAAAGTGGCTCAGTGACTCGTGTTTGCATCTCAATGTGAAAAAACTGTCTGCGTGTTCTTCACAAAGAGGGTAACAGATGCTACTGAGCCAGATGTCTATGTGTCAGGTAAGAAGCTCCAGGTGGTATCTGATTAAGTACCTTGGCATCATACTTGATTCCAACCGCTCTTTTAAAGAGCAGGTGAAAAGGTAATTCAAATAACTAAATTCAACCTAGCTGATTTCCGATTGATACTGAAATTGTTTGACTACAGAGGTAGCAAAACTGTACTATAAATCTATGATACTCCCCACTTATCATACTGCTTGACTACTTGGGCCCAAGCTTGCTGTACAACATTAAAACCCATTCAGTCTGTCTACAAACAGGCTCTCAAAGTGCTTGATAGGAAGCCCAATAGCCATCATCACTGTTACATCCTCAGAAAGCATGAGCTCCTGAGTTGGGAAAATCTTGTGCAATACACCGACACGTCTTGTATTCAAGATCCTAAATTGCCTGGCTCCCCTCCACTCAGTATTCCCTTCCGGCGCCGACAGAGATGGCCGCCTCGCCGCGTTCCTAGGAAACTATGCATTTTTTTTTTTTTTAAGTGTCATTTCTTACATTAGTACCCCAGGTCATCTTAGGTTTCATTACATACAGTCGAGAAGAACTACTGAATATAAGATCAGCGTCAACTCACCATCAGTACGACCAAGAATATGGTTTTCGCGACGCGGATCCTGTGTTCTGCCTTACAAACAGGACAACGGAATGGATCGCATGCAGCGACCCAAAAAACGACTCAGAAAAAGAGGAAACGAGGCGGTCTTCTGGTCAGACTCCGGAGATGGGCACACCGTGCACCACTCCCTAGCATTCTTCTTGCCAATGTCCAGTCTCTAGACAACAAGGTTGATGAAATCCGAGCAAAGGGTAGCATTCCAGAGGGACATCAGAGACTGTAACGTTCTGTGCTTCACGGAAACATGGCTCACTGGAGAGAAGATGCTATCCGAAGCGGTGCAGCCAACAGGTTTCTCCACGCATCGCGCCGACAGAAACAAACATCTTTCTGGTAAGAAGAGGGGCGGGGCGTATGCCTTATGGCTAACGAGACATGGTGTGATGAAAGAAACATACAGGAACTCAAATCCTTCTGTTCACCTGATTTAGAATTCCTCACAATCAAATGTAGACCGCATTATCTACCAAGAGAATTCTCTTCGATTATAATCACAGCCTTATATATCCCCCAAGCAGACACATCGATGGCTCTGAACGAACTTTATTTAACTCTTTGCAAACTGGGGATTTTAACAAGGCTAATCTGAAAACAAGACTCCCTAAATTTTATCAGCATATCGATTGCGCAACCAGGGGTGGAAAAACCTTGGATCATTGTTACTCTAACTTCCGCGATGCATATAAGGCCCTGCCCCGCCCCCTTTCGGAAAAGCTGACCACGACTCCATTTTGTTGATCCCTGCCTACAGACAGAAACTAAAACAAGAGGCTCCCACGCTGAGGTCTGTCCAACTCTGGTCCGACCAAGCTGACTCCACACTCCAAGACTGCTTCCATCACATGGACTGGGATATGTTTCGTATTGCGTCAGATAACAACATTGACGAATACGCTGATTCGGTGTGCGAGTTCATTAGAACGTGCGTTGAAGATGTCGTTCCCATAGCAACGATTAAAACATTCCCTAACCAGAAAGCGTGGATTGATGGCAGCATTCGCGTGAAACTGAAAGCTCGAACCACTGCTTTTAATAGGGGCAAGGTGTCTGGTAACATGACCGAATAGTGGTGTGGGGGCTGTGCTTTGGCAAAGTGGGTGGGGTTATATCCTTCCTGTTTGGCCCTGTCCGAGGGTGTTCTCGGATGGGGCCAGTGTCTCCTGACCCCCTCCTGTCTCAGCCTCCAGTATTTATGCTGCAGTAGTTTGTGTCGGGGGCTAGGGTCAGTTTGTTATATCTGGAGTACTTCTCCTGTCCTATTCGGTGTCCTGTGTGAATCTAAGTGTGCGTTCTCTAGGACCATGCCCCAGGACTACCTGACATGATGGCTCCTTGCTGTCCCCAGTCCACCTGGCCATGCTGCTGCTCCAGTTTCAACTGACCTGAGCCCTAGGACCATGCCCCAGGACAACCTGACATGATGACTCCTTGCTGTCCCCAGTCCACCTGGCCATGCTGCTGCTCCAGTTTCAACTGTTCTGCCTTACTATTATTTGACCATGCTGGTCATTTATGAACATTTGAACATCTTGGCCATGTTCTGTTATAATCTCCACCTGGCACAGCCAGAAGACTACTGGCCACCCCACATAGCCTGGTTCCTCTCTAGGTTTCTTCCTAGGTTTTGGCCTTTCTAGGGAGTTTTTCCTAGCCACCGTGCTTCTACACCTGCATTGCTTGCTGTTTGGGGTTTGAGGCTGGGTTTCTGTACAGCACTTTGAGATATCAGCTGATGTACAAAGGGCTATATAAATAAAATTTGATTGATTGATTGAATACAAACAGTGCAGCTATTCCCTCCGCAAGGCTATCAAACAAGCTAAATGTCAGTACAGAGACCAAGTAGAATCTCAATTCAACGGCTCAGACACAAGAGGCATGTGGCAGGGTCTACAGTCAATCACGGACTACAGGAAGAAATCCAGCCCAGTCACGGACCAGGATGTCTTGCTCCCAGGCAGACTAAATAACTTTTTTGCCCGCTTTGAGGACAATACAGTGCCACTGCCACGGCCTGCAACAAAAACATGCGGTCTCTCCTTCACTGCAGCCAAGGTGAGTAAGACATTTAAACGTGTTAACCCTCGCAAGGCTGCAGGCCCAGACGGCATCCCCAGCCGCGCCTCAGAGCATGCGCAGACCAGCTGGCCGGTGTGTTTACGGACATATTCAATCAATCCCTATACCAGTCTGCTGTTCCCACACGCTTCAAGAGGGCCACCATTGTTCCTGTTCCCAAGAAAGCTAAGGTAACTGAGCTAAATGACTACCGCCCGTAGCACTCACTTCCGTCATCATGAAGTGCTTTGAGAGATTAGTCAAGGACCATATCACCTCCACCCTACCTGACGCCCTAGACCTACTCCAATTTGCTTACCGCCCAAATAGGTCCACAGACGATGCAATCTCAACCACACTGCACACTGCCCTAACCCATCTGGACAAGAGGAATACCTATGTGAGAATGCTGTTCATCGACTACAGCTCGGCATTCAACACCATAGTACCATCCAAGCTCGTCATCAAGCTCGAGACCCTGGGTCTCGACCCCGCCCTGTGCAACTGGGTACTGGACTTCCTGACGGGCCGCCCCCAGGTGGTGAGGGTAGGTAACAACATCTCCTCCCCTCTGATCCTCAACACTGGGGCCCCACAAGGGTGCGTTCTAAGCCCTCTCCTGTACTCCCTGTTCACCCACGACTGCGTGGCCACGCACGCCTCCAACTCAATCATCAAGTTTGCGGACGACAACAGTGGTAGGCTTGATTACCAACAACGGCGAGACGGCCTACAGGGAGGAGGTGAGGGCCCTCGGAGTGTGGTGTCAGGAAAATAACCTCACACTCAACAAAACTAAGGAGATGATTGTGGACTTCTGGAAACAGCAGAGGGAACACCCCCTATCCACATCGATGGAACAGTAGTGGAGAGGGTAGCAAGTTTTAAGTTCCTCGGCATACACATCACAGACAAACTGAATTGGTCCACTCACACAGACAGCATCGTGAAGAAGGCGCAGCAGCGCCTCTTCAGCCTCAGGAGGCTGAAGAAATTCAGCTTGTCACCAAAAGCACTCAAACTTCTACAGATGCACAATCGAGAGCATCCTGGCGGGCTGTATCACCGCCTGGTACGGCAACTGCTCCGCCCTCAGCCGTAAGGCTCTCCAGAGGGTAGTGAGGTCTGCACAACGCATCACCGGGGACAAACTACCTGCCCTCAGGACACCTACACCACCCGATGTTACGGGAAGGCCATAAAGATCATCAAGGACATCAACCACCCGAGCCACTGCCTGTTCACCCCGCTATCATCCAGAAGGCGAGGTCAGTGCAGGTGCATCAAAGCTGGAACCGACAGACTGAAAAACAGCTTCTATCTCAAGGCCATCAGACTGTTAAACAGCCACCACTAACATTGAGTGGCCGCTGCCAACACACTGACACAACTCCAGCCACTTTAATAATGGGAATTGATGGGAATGATGTAAATATATCACTAGCCACTTTAAACAATGCTACCTTATATAATGTTACTTACCCTACATTATTCATCTCATACGCATATACTGTACTCTATATCATCGACTGCATCCTTATGTAATACATGTATCACTAGCCACTTTAACTATGCCACTTTGTTTACATACTCATCTCATATGTATATACTGTATTCGATACCATCTACTGTATCTTGCCTATGCTGCTCTGTGCCATCACTCATTCATATATCCTATGTACATATTCTTTATCCCCTTACACTGTGTATAAGACAGTAGTTTAGGAATTGTTAGATTACTTGTTGGTTATTACTGCATTGTCAGAACTAGAAGCACAAGCATTTCGCTACACTCGCATTAACATCTGCTAACCATGTGTATGTGACAAATAAAATTTGATTTGATTTTGTTAAACAGAAAACCCAAACATATGGCAGCAGATCCACAAGGTCTGCCATGAGAGTTGACTGTATAGTTCCCTTAAGGAAAAGCACCTTTAGTAAATCCACTTTCTCTGTGAGAGCTTCCCATGTCTGGAATACACTGCCATCAGACACACATAACTGCACCACCTATCACACTTTCACAACATGTATGAAGACATGGCTAAAGACCAATCAGATTTGTGAACATGGTCCCTAGCTGTGAACCATCAGATCCTCCTCTCCACCCTCTCCGAGTTGGGCATCTCCGGCGCGGCCCACGCTTGGATTGCGTCCTACCTGACAGGTCGCTCCTACCAGGTGGCGTGGCGAGAATCTGTCTCCTCACCACGCGCTCTCACCACTGGTGTCCCCAGGGCTCTGTTCTAGGCCCTCTCTTATTCTCGCTATACACCAAGTCACTTGGCTCTGTCATAACCTCACATGGTCTCTCCTATCATTGCTATGCAGACGACACACAATTAATCTTCTCCTTTCCCCCTTCTGATGACCAGGTGGCGAATCGCATCTCTGCATGTCTGGCAGACATATCAGTGTGGATGACGGATCACCACCTCAAGCTGAACCTCAGCAAGACGGAGCTCCTCTTCCTCCCGGGGGAAGGACTGCCCGTTCCATGATCTCGCCATCACGGTTGACAACTCCATTGTGTCCTCCTCCCAGAGCGCTAAGAACCTTGGCGTGATCCTGGACAACACCTGTCGTTCTCAACTAACATCAAGGCGGTGTCCCGTTCCTGTAGGTTCATGCTCTACAACATCCGCAGAGTACGACCCTGCCTCACACAGGAAGCGGCGCAGGTCCTAATCCAGGCACTTGTCATCTCCCGTCTTGATTACTGCAACTCGCTGTTGGCTGGGCTCCCTGCCTGTGCCATTAAACCCCTACAACTCATCCAGAACGCCGCAGCCCGTCTGGTGTTCAACCTTCCCAAGTTCTCTCCGTCACCCCGCTCCTCCGCTCTCTCCACTGGCTTCCAGTTGAAGCTCGCATCCGCTACAAGACCATGGTGCTCGCCTACGGGCTGTGAGGGGAACGGCACCTCAGTACCTCCAGGCTCTGATCAGGCCCTACACCCAAACAAGGGCACTGCGTTCATCCACCTCTGGCCTGCTCGCCTCCCTACCACTGAGGAAGTACAGTTCCCGCTCAGCCCAGTCAAAACTGTTCGCTGCTCTGGCCCCCAATGGTGGAACAAACTCCCTCACGACGCCAGGACAGCGGAGTCAATCACCACCTTCCGGAGACACCTGAAACCCCACCTCTTCAAGGAATACCTAGGATAGGGTAAGTAAGGGTAAGTAATCCTTCTCACCCCCCTTTCTCCCCCAACAAGATTTAGATGCAAGTGGCTGTTCCACTGGTTGTCATAAGGTGTATGCACCAATTTGTAAGTCGCTCTGGATAAGAGCGTCTGCTAAATGACTTAAATGTAAATGTAAATGTCTGTGTGTTGCCGCTTTCCATGTTGTCTGTAGCTTGTGAGGTGTGGAAACCCTGTTTCTTTTATGGATTTTGTCTTGTTGCTTTTTGTTCTATGTTGCTCTGTTTGTATGCTACGTCTTGCTTGTTCTATGTTGCTCTGCATGTGCTCACTGCTCAATGATTGTCTATATTGTAATTGTTTTTAATAACCTGCCCAGGGACTGCGGTTGAAAATTAGCCGGCTGGCTAAAACCGACACTTTTACTGAAACGTTGATTAATGTGCACTGTCCCTGTAAAAATAAAATAAACTCAAAAGGTTGTTTCCAGTTCATCAATAAAATGCACATGAATATCCATTAGATATAGCAGATACTGAGAAAATGGCTAAGTGCATGAGAGGAGAGCATGTAGAACATATTATCCTATTTCAATGGGTCTTGTGGCCTGGTTTGACCTTTTAAATGACTGGATTGTGGCCCATTACAATCTGACATCTGTTGATTCCGCTGACACATCCCCAAGGTTAACCCAGGCATATAGTTTAGTCTGGGTCATAGTTAGGCAAACCGAATGCAATATTCTACACCTAAAACCTCCATCTCCGATCAATATAGAGTTCTATGGCTGAAAAAGTATTGTCTTAATTCTGTGTGGATCTGCCCCTACCTCTCACTCTCTACAGTATTGTCTTAATTCTGTGTGGATCTGCCCCTACCTCTCACTCTCTACAGTATAGTCTTAATTATGTGTGGATCTGCCCCTACCTCTCCTCTCTACAGTATAGTCTTAATTATTTGTGGATCTGCCCCTACCTCTCACTCTCTACAGTATTGTCTTAATTCTTTGTGGATCTGCCCCTACCTCTCACTCTCTACAGTATTGTCTTAATTCTTTGTGGATCTGCCCCTACCTCTCACTCTCTACAGTATTGTCTTAATTCTTTGTGGATCTGCCCCTACCTCTCACTCTCTACAGTATTGTCTTAATTCTTTGTGTCTTAATTCTTTGATCTGCCCCTACCTCTCACTCTCTACAGTATTGTCTTAATTCTTTGTGGATCTGCCCCCTACCTCTCACTCTCTACAGTATTGTCTTAATTCTTTGTGGATCTGCCCCTACCTCTCACTCTCTACAGTATTGTCTTAATTCTTTGTGGATCTGCCCCTACCTCTCACTCTCTACAGTATTGTCTTAATTCTTTGTGGATCTGCCCCTACCTCTCACTCTCTACAGTATTGTCTTCATTATTTGTGGATCTGCCCCTACCTCTCACTCTCTACAGTATTGTCTTCATTATTTGTGGATCTGCCCCTACCTCTCACTCTCTACAGTATTGTCTCTGCAATATACAGGCCTGGCTTTGTCTTTTTTTCGGTTACTCCCTGGCTTTTACAGGCCCATTTCCACAGATGTTCTCTCACAGGATCAGCTAAGGTGAATTCAAGTAAGCCTAGTCTGAAGTGTTCAGTCAGTCCAGTCGACGTAGCCAGAGGGGATGATGGGTCAGTCAGTCCAGTCGACGTAGCCAGAGGGGATGATGGGTCAGTCAGTCCAGTTGATGGGTCAGTGATGAGTTCAGTCAGTCCAGTCTGCAATAGCAGAGGGGATGATGGGTCAGTCAGTCCAGTCGACGTTGATGGTTCAGTCAGTCCAGTCGACGTAGCCAGAGGGGGATGATGGTTCAGTCAGTCCAGTCGACGTAGCCAGAGGGGATGATGGTTCAGTCAGTCCAGTCGACGTAGCCAGAGGGGATGATGGGTCAGTCAGTCCAGTCGACGTAGCCAGAGGGGATGATGGGTCAGTCAGTCGACGTAGCCAGAGGGGATGATGGTTCAGAGTCGACGAGGGGGGATGATGGTTCAGTCAGTCCAGTCGACGTAGCCAGAGGGGATGATGGGTCAGTCAGTCCAGTCGACGTAGCCAGAGGGGATGATGGGTCAGTCAGTCCAGTCGACGTAGCCAGAGGGGATGATGGGTCAGTCAGTCCAGTCGACGGCCAGAGATGATGGGTCAGTCGAGTCCAGTGATGGGTCATGTCGAGAGGGGATGATGGGTCAGTCAGTCAGTCGAAAAGTAGCCAGAGGGGATGATGGGTCAGTCAGTCCAGTCGACGCTTATACCAGAGGGGATGATGGGTCAGTCAGTCCAGCGAGAGAGGGGATGATGGGTCAGTCAGTCCAGTCGTGTTCGAGCCAGAATCAATGAGGGTCAGTCAGTCCAGTCGACGTAGCCAGGGATGATGGGTCAGTCCAGTCATCACGAGCCAGAGGGGATGATGGTTCAGTCAGTCCAGTCGACGCCAGAGGGGATGATGGTTCAGATGGGTGATGGTTCAGTCAGTCCAGTCGACGTCGGGGATGATGGTTCAGTCAGTCCAGAGGGGATGATGGTTCAGTCAGTCCAGTCTACGTGAATGTTGAGGGGATGATGGTTCAGTCGTGGTTGTTGCCAGAGGGGATGATGGGTCAGTCCAGTCGACGTCGAGGGGATGATGGTTCATCAGCTGCCAGGATGTCGAACCCCGTAGCCAGAGGGATGATGGTTCAGTCAGTCCAGTCGACGTAGCCAGAGGGATGATGGGTCAGTCCGGTCGACGTCCAGAGGGGGATGATGGTTCAGTCCAGGCGTAGCCAGAGGGATGATGGTTCAGGATGATGGGGGGATGAGTTCAGTCAGTCCAGTCGACGTAGCCAGAGGGGATGATGGGTCAGTCAGTCCAGTCGACCTGCCAGAGGGGATGATGGGTCAGTCAGTCGTCCACGTAGACAGAGGGGATGATGGTTCAGTCAGGGCCTCGACGTAGTCAGACTGGAAGAGAAGGTCAGCTCAGAATGCCAGTCAACGCCAGTGATGGTTCAGTCAAATCCAGTCAACGTAGCCAGATGATGGGTCAGTCAGTCTATTGTTGTCAATGATGGGATGATGGGTCAGTCCAGTCAACGTAGCCAGATGACAGTTGGATGTCAGAGAATATGGCGAGAATGAAGAGAGCCACTTACTCAAATCATGTCCTGACACTCAGGGTGACGCATGTCATTGTAGAAGACCCCTTCAAAGTAGAAGAAGGCAATTTGAAGTGATCCTGAAACAGACAGTGAAAAGGTTCACCCAACACCGACATGATGATCAAGTCCTATTATGTAGGCTTATACTCTCTGTGAGTGTGTGGCTGAGTAGCTCCCAACTTCAACATCCTTATTATCTCATTTATTACTAATTGTATTCCATAGTCAATGTGTTCCAAGACTCACAATCAATGACTACCTGTGTAGCAGCACGTGTTCCACGTTGGAATGTACTGTATATACATGATGACTACACGGTTCTTCTTGAGAAGTCGTCCTTTACATCACCGAGCCGTGCACAACAAATCTACTGGCATCTGTAACAGTATAACTTTAGTCCGTCCCCTCGCCCCTGCCCGGGCTCGAACCAGGGACCCTCTGCACACATCAACAACAGTCACCCACGAAGCATCGTTACCCATCGCTCCACAAAAGCCGCGGCCCTTGCAGAGCAAGGGGAACCACTACTTCAAGGTCTCAGAGCAAGTGACGTCACCGATTGAAACGCTATTAGCGCGCACCACCGCTAACTAAGCTAGCCGTTTCAATCCGTTACACATCTACTGAATGTTGGGTTTTGGAAGTGGGGTGGTAGCGTCTAACATTTGGATTCATTAGGTTGTTGTGCACTGCTCGGTGATGTAAGGGACAACTTCTTAAGACGAACTGTCTACCGACTATGGATTCACATTGCGACGGAAGCCTAGCATCAGCTGCTAGTTCGAACCCCGAGCCAACAATGTGAAAAACCTGCCTATGTGCCCTTGAGCAAAGACTTCAACCTAATTGCTCCAGGGCGCCGCTGATAATGGCTGACCCCTGGCCGTGACCCCAATCTCTGAGGGCGTCTCAGGGGGAGTTGGGATACGCAAAAAGACATTTCCATTTCACACGTGTATAATACACACTTGTACATGTGTGAAACAGGGAAATATAAGCCCCACCTACCATTCCAATAGTATGGTTTGAGCTTGAGTATCTCTTTGTGTGCGTGTCACCTTGCTGATGAAGTCCGGTGCCATGTCGGGCGTGTTGCTGAACTCTCCAAAGACCTGCAGGTCGCTGATACAGCAGATAGCGTCCTCAGGTCCACCAGACTATGGGAGCCCAGCATCTGAAGGGTCATGTGGGGCCTCACATACTTAAACTGGAAGAGAAGGTACGTTATAAGGAAATAATGCACGCTCTAGAATGCCCTTTAAGCCAATCAGAAATGGGTATTCAACAATGCCATGGTATAAATGAGATTAATAGGAAAAGATAATGTACATGTCTTACAAAAGCACATCTATTGTTGTGTTTAATGATGGAGATTGTTGGAATTAGGCTTTTCAACTTTTGGTGATTCTCACAAAGACTTTGAATCGAAGAAGTGAAACTGCACGTACTCTTTCAAATATGGCTGGGTAGAGAACGTTGATGCTCAAAATGATCTCCCCTTCTGGCACCAAGTCAACAGGGTCCTCAGGCCTTTTCCCCACCGCTAGGCTCTCCTAGAAAAATCAAACACACAAGTCAATCAAATGTCTAAAAACAGCCCCCCTCATAGCTCGTCGGTCGTGTTCACCTGGCACCAAACTGAAGAATATGACCCAGGGGTCTGGGTGTGTAGACTTCTGGGTGTCAGTCACGCTACAGGTTACATCAACAGGCTATACTCTATGCAAGTGACACATTGTTTTCCAAGAAGTAGCCTTGAAGTTGTTGGACTTTTGTAGGCTTTTTTTTTTGGATATTCAATGGGCAAAAAAAATGTGTGCAATGGTCTGCAGCGCAAACACCTGGTAGAAGTAAATTCATCCTCTATAAGTTTATATATCTTAAATGACTTAAATAATATATTCATGAATCCCACAGAAGTAAAACGGAAGGGGCGGTTGCTTTCACAGGGTATAACTAACCAGTTCGTCTTGGTAGTGGTCAACTCTGCTTATCTTATCGATCCTCAGGGTGCCTTTGTAGTCCTGCTTCTTCTTCCTCTGTCTGAACATCAACAAGGCAACACTTTTTTAATGCAGTTCATGAGTAACTGTCTGCAGAACATGGAATTGCTGCATTTGTCATGTATAAATGGTCTAGGATTTAATTTGTATAGTAAAAACGTTGTAATGTTTTACATTAGTGTTTGAAGAGTGGGGTCAGGTGGCACAACGTTGGTGTCAAGAGGCTCGTCTTCAGCTTGACACCGAAGATTGTCAACGCTGGAAGAAAAAAAAATCAAAAATGTGAAGATTACAGAACAGATGGGTCATTTGACAGCAAAAGGTCCGAACCTTCTCTTTTTAAAAATCATCTCTGATACCACTAGTTCTGACCAATATTCTAAAATGCGTTATTAAACAAAAGGAAGTTATATCCCTGGTCCACTACTATAGACGCTGAAGTTCAACAAAAAACATTATTGACAAACGATAACTAGCATATTGAGAAGTTACTGCTTGTCAACTAGACAGACACAATGGATGTTCAGCTACCTAGCTAGAGTACCAAATACATTTATAACTACCCCTTACTGTACAAACCTGCAGATAGCTTTCAGTTCATCCAACGTTTCTGGTGCGATTCCCATTTCCTTTGCAAAGTCGGCATCTTCAGTCTCTTCGTATTTATCCTCGTATGAATAGTCAATTGGTTTTAATTTCTCAAGCCATGCGGTCCTGAATGAGCCAACGTGGAATGGTTTGGTGTTTATGTCTTTATACTCAAAAACTGGAATATTTTCGTTCACGTTTGAGCTGCTGCCCGCCGCCATTTTTTCATCTAAATGACGTCAAAACTCCCAGGTAACGCTGGGTAATGAAGTGTCTCGAGATGGGAAAATACAAGAGTAACTACCGATTGATTGACTTATTTTACATTTATTTTATATTTATACACGTCACTTTTGCATTGCGCCGACTTCGCCATAAAACAGAGTGGGGCAGCCAGGTTCCAAATCGAATGCAATCAACTTTCAGCCGGGCAAAAACACGCCTAAACGGGTGCCCGGGCGAGATTAATCGAACCCCTTCTCTAATACAGGCTAATTGTGGGGCTGCGTTTTGCATTTTTAAAATGTATATTTAACCTTTATTTAACTAGGCAAGTCAGTTAAGGACTAATTCTGGGCCAATTGTGCGCCGTCCTATCGGACTACCATTCACGGCCGGATTTGATACAGCCTGGTTTCGACTCAGGTACTGTCGTGACGCCTCTTGCAATGAGATGGAGTGCCTTAGACCGCTGCGCCACTCCGGAGCCCTGCAATTTAGGTGGGTGGGTCCTTGATTATGTAACCCCACCATGCATAATTTAGTAGGCTATTTTATAAAGGTGTCAAATGGGCAAGTTCTCTTCCTTCTGGTGAAAGATTAACTCCAAAGCCCAATAGCTATTTTTTTCGTCTAAATTCAGAGAGAACTATTCTTTCTTTCAACAACTGGTATCTTTTAGACCTATTCCCCCCAATGTATTTATAAATACGTTTCTTCTTTATTTGATAATCGAACATGGCTCACGTGAAGAATGGGAACATCCAAAAGGTAAGACGTTTTTAGCCTTTTTACTTATTTTTATTTGAATGTTCAATAGGCCTACATTTTATTTAAAGGTTAAATCTGTAATGTTGATATCATTGATGATCAGTCCTTGTAGATCTGTCCATGGATTTTAAAGTGGTTACATTTCAATAACAATGTTAAATATATGTCAACAGTCCTTCTTCCAAAGGACCCTTCTATGGATAAAATTGTGATGTAATTTTTGGGGGTTATTTTGTATGTCCACTAAAATAATCTTCTATCATGGGACTGACCAACATTGTTTTGTTGTTGTTGGCCAAATCCTACTTTCTATAGAAGCGTTCAATATAATTGTTGTATAGCATCATACACATTACTTTAGAGTTGGAAAGTGTAATTTGGTCGAAGCTGCCTAATAGCTTCATTGTTTTGTTCTTTAAAAGGTCCAATGTTGCCTTTTTTTTAATCTCAAATTCAAATCATTTCTGAGTAACAATTAAGTGGGCTGCTTTACTAACCACGTTTCCATCCCCAGTTGTTATGCTATTAAAGTCATATGCTACCTTCTAAACAAATCAACAAAGACCGCTGTGATGGAAATAGGAGGTTTCGGGTACAATTTTATGCATGCAGACAGGCCTAATTTGTTCGTTGGACATGGTAGGATATTTTTGTGTCGTAAAATTCGTTATGCGAGAGATGGCATTGTAAAGGGCTGTAAGCGCATCTATTGATATAATAAACACCATGTCCACGTAAAATTGGAGTCAATTTCTAAAATAAGTTAATATTTTCTAGATATGGTGTGTTGTCCTCCCACTAAAAGTCGGGAAACCATGCAGTTTATAGGCTACAGATGAATTGCATTCATAAACTCAGTATTACAAAAACAGACCTACATCCACACTATAGCTAAATGATTTTGCGTTAAACCAGCGAGCTTGATCTGTTAAAATATCGAATATTAATTCAGGAACATGCACATGCAAGACTGATAGTGAGAGGTGAAAGTGCATTATACCAGAATCAGGTAGGCTACAAGTAGGGATGCAGGAAGAGGATGATGTGGGCCTACAGCAAGAAGTAAAAAAGTTTGCCCAACTAGGTAATCATTCATTATTTGGATTATCTCAATTATCGTTCTCACTGCGTGACAATGCACATGTGTTATAGCCTACAATTGTTATCGTCCTTGAAGCCAAAAACAAGACATGCATTTTGGGTAAATGCTCTAAATAGCAAGTTGTTCAGTTATTTTCATACCAATAGGGCTGTTGAGGAACTACCGTACCAATAGGGCTGTTGAGGAACTACCGTACCAATAGGGCTGTTGAGGAACTACCGTACCAATAGGGCTGTTGAGGAACTACCGTACCAATAGGGCTCTCCTAGCTGTGCTGTTGAACTACCATACCAATAGGGCTCTCCTAGCTGTGCTGTTGAGGAACTACCATACCAATAGGGCTCTCCTAGCTGGGCTGTTGAGGAACTACCATACCAATAGGGCTCTCCTAGCTGGGCTGTTGAGGAACTACCATACCAATAGGGCTCTCCTAGCTGGGCTGTTGAGGAACTACCATACCAATAGGGCTCTCCTAGCTGGGCTGTTGAGGAACTACCATACCAATAGGGCTCTCCTAGCTGGGCTGTTGAGGAACTACCATACCAATAGGGCTCTCCTAGCTGGGCTGTTGAGGAACTACCATACCAATAGGGCTCTCCTAGCTGGGCTGTTGAGGAACTACCATACCAATAGGGCTCTCCTAGCTGGGCTGTTGAGGAACTACCATACCAATAGGGCTCTCCTAGCTGTGCTGTTGAGGAACTACCATACCAATAGGGCTCTCCTAGCTGGGCTGTTGAGGAACTACCATACCAATAGGGCTCTCCTAGCTGGGCTGTTGAGGAACTACCAATAGGGCTCTCCTAGCTGGGCTGTTCAGGAACTACCATACCAATAGGGCTCTCCTAGCTGTGCTGTTGAGGAACTACCATACCAATAGGGCTCTCCTAGCTGTGCTGTTGAGGAACTACTAGAGCAAGCGGAGTTGTTTTCTATGGAACACAACCCTGCATCCCCGCCATCACACAATTACTGTTTACGCATTCTAAAAAGGTCCATACTAAATTGCAAACTGGTCAGGTGGGCATTTGAAAGTGTGTTCTATTGCCAATATGGCTAGCTAAGTTACTAAATACAGTCTTAGTGTTAGACTTTCACAAGGCAATTCAGAGAAGCAGATCGTCATTTTGGTGTGCATATATACTGAACAAAAATATAAAGGCAACATGCAACAATTAACGATTTTACTGAGTTACAGTTCATATAAGGACATCAGTAAATTGAAGTAAATGCATTAGGCCATAATCTATGGATTTCACATGACTGGGCAGGGGCCACCCACTTGGGAGACATGCCCATCCAATCAGAATGAGTTTTGACATTGGCGGTGGCTTATGATAGAGAACTTAACATTAAATTCTCTGGCAAAGGCTCTGGTGGACACTCCTGCACTTAGAATTCCGATTGCACACTCCCTCGAGTCTTGAGACATCTGTGGCATTGAGTTGTGACAAAAATGCACATGTTACAGTGGCCTTTTGGTGTCCCCAGCACAAGGTGCACCTGTGTAATGATCAAGCTCTTTAATCAGCTTCTCGATATGCCACACCTGTCAGATGGATCGATTTATCTTGGTAAATGGGAGAAATGCTCACTAACAGGGATGTAAACACATTTGTGCTCAAAATTTGAGAAGGTTTTTGTGCATATGGAACATTGATGGTATCTTTTATTTCAGCTCATGAAACATGGGACCAACACTTTACATGTAGCGTTTATATTTTTAATCAGTATATTATCACAGCGCTGGCAAAGATGGTTGACCAACTCCCTGACCAAAATGACTGACATTTATTCCATCATAAGAAGATTGATGGCCATTCTGATATTCTAATTCTATGTGCATGTTACTGTACAGCCCCTGTGTCCCAAGGTCAAAGCAAATCTTATTGGTCACATACACATGGTTGGCAGATGTTAACGCGAGTGTAGCGAAATGCTTGTTCTTCTAGTTCCGACAGTGCAGTAATATCTAAGTAATCTAACAATTCCCCAACAACTACCTAATACACACATCTAAAGGGGTGAATGAGAATATGTACATGTAAGTATATCGATGAGCGATGTCCGATCGGCATAGGCAAGGTGCAGTAGATGGTATAAAGTACAGTACATACATACACTGCTCAAAAGAATAAAGGGAACACTTACATTGTGTTTAACTCCAAGTCAATCACACTTCTGTGAAATCAAACTGTACACTTAGGAAGCACTGATTGACAATACATTTCACATGCTGTTGTGCAAATGGAATAGACAACAGGTGGAAATTATAGGCAATTGGCAAGACACCCCCAATAAAGGAGTGGTTCTGCAGGTGGTGACCACAGACCACTTCTCCGTTCCTATGCTTCCTGGCTGATGTTTTGGTCACTTTTGAATGCTGGCGGTGCTTTCACTCTAGTGGTAGCATGAGACGGAGTCTACAACCCACACAAGTGGCTCAGGTAGTGCAGCTCATCCAGGATGGCACATCAATGCGAGCTGTGGCAAGAAGGTTTGCTGTGTCTGTCAGTGTAGTGTCCAGAGCATGGAGGCGCTACCACGAGACAGGCCAGTACATCAGGAAACGTGGAGGAGGCCGTAGGAGGGCAACAACCCAGCAGCAGGACCGCTACTTCCGCCTTTGTGCAAGGAGGAGCAGGAGGAGCACTGCCAGAGCCCTGCAAAATAACCTCCAGCAGGCCACAAATGTGCATGTGTCTGCTCAAACGATCAGAAACAGACTCCATGAGGGTGGTATGAGGGCCCGACGTCCACAGGTGGGGGTTGTGCTTACAGCCCAACACCTTGCAGGACGTTTGGCATTTGCCAGAGAACACAAAGATTGGCAAATACGCCACTGGCGCCCTGTGCTCTTCACTGATGAAAGCAGGTTCACACTGGGCACATGTGACAGACGTGACAGTCTGGAGACGCCGTGGAGAACGTTCTGCTGCCTGAAACATCCTGCATGACCGGTTTGGCGGTGGGTCAGTCATGGTGTGGGGTGGCATTTCTTTGGGGGGCCACACAGCCCTCCATGTGCTCGCCAGAGCCTGACTGCCATTAGGTACCGAGATGAGATCCTCAGACCCCTTGTGAGACCATATGCTGGTACGGTTGGCCCTGGGTTCCTCCTAATGCAAGACAATATGTGGCTGGAGTGTGTCAGCAGTTCCTGCAAGAGGAAGGCATTGATGCTATGGACTGGCCCGCCCGTTCCCCAGACCTGAATCCAATTGAGCACATCTGGTTCATCATGTCTCGCTCCATCCACCAACGCCACATTGCACCACAGACTGTCCAGGAGTTGGCGGATGCTTTAGTCCAGGTCTGGGAGGAGATCCTTCAGGAGACCATCCGCCACCTCATCAGGAGCATGCCCAGGCGTTGTAGGGAGGTCATACAGGCACGTGGAGGCCACACACACTACTGAGCCTCATTTTGACTTGTTTTAAGGACATTACATCAAAGTTGGATCAGCCTGTAGTGTGGTTTTCCACTTTAATTTTGAGTGTGACTCCAAATCCAGACCTCCATGGGTTGATAAATTTGATTTCCATTGATAATTTGTGTGATTTTGTTGTCAGCACATTCAACTTTGTAAAGAAAAAAGTATTTAATAAGAATATTTCATTCATTCAGATCTCGGATGTGTTATTTTAGTGTTCCCTTTATTTTTTTGAGCAGTGTATGATATGAGTAATGTAAGATATGTATACATTATTTAAAGTGACTAGTGATCCATCTATTAAAGTGGCCAGTGATTGGGTCTCAATGTAGGCAGCAGCCTACAGTTAGTGATGGCTGTTTTAGAAGCTGTTTTTCAGTCTCTCGGTCCCTGCTTTGATGCACCTGGACTGATCTCGCCTTATGAACAGACAGTGGCTCGGTGGTTGTCTTTGATTATCTTTTTGGTCTTCCTGTGACACCGGGTGCTGTAGGAGGGCAGGTAGTTTGCCCTCTGATGCATTGTGCAGACCGCACCACTCTCTGGAGAGCCTTGCAGTTGAGGGCGGTGCAGTTGACGTACCAGGCTGTTATGCAGCCCAACAGGATGCTCTCAATTGTGCTTCTGTAAAAGTTTGTCAGGGTTTGGGTGACAAGCCAAATTTCTTCAGCCTCCTGTGGTTGAAGAGGCGCTGTTGATCCTTCTTCACCAAATTCTCTGTGTGTGTGGACCTTTTCAGTGTCTGTGATGTGTACGCCCAGGAACTTAACTTTCCACCTTCTCCACTGCTGTCCCTTCGATGTGGATAGGGGGGTGCTCCCTCTGCTGTTTCCTGAAGTCCACGATCATCTCCTTTTGTTGACGTTGTTTTCCTGACACCACACTCAGAGTGCCCTCACCTCCTCCCTATAGGCTGTCTCTTTTTTGTTGGTAATCAAGGCCACTACTGTTTTGTCATCTGCAAACTTGATGATTGAGTTGGAGGCGTGCATGGCCACGCAGTCGTGGGTGAACAGGGAGTACAGGAGGGGGCTGAGCACGTTAAGGGTCAGCCAAGTGGAGATGTTGTTTCCTACCGTCATCACCTGGGGGCAGCCCAGGACCCAATTGCACAGGGAAGGGTTGAGACCCAGGGCCTCTAGCTTGATGTCGAGTTTGGAGGGTACTATGGTGTTGAATGGTGAGCTGTAGTCAATGAACAGCATTCTTACATAGGTATTCCTTTTGTCCAGATGAGATGGGGCAGTGGGATGGCGATTGCGTCTGTGGCCCTGTTGGGGCGGTATGCAAACTGAAGTGGGTCTTGGGTGGCTGGTAAGGTGGCGGTGATATGATCCTTGAGTAGTCTCTCAGTGCACTTCATGATGACAGAAGTGAGTGCTATGGGGTTTTAGTCATTTAGTTCAGTTATCAGTGACACTTATCAAAATTGGCTTTTCAGAACCGGTATATAGATAGGTATGAGTGTAAAGAGCTAACCTACGTCAATTTTGTTTTAAAACTTCGCCATCGGCCAAAACGGGGCACCTGGCTCACGCCTAGGAAGCAGCACGGTTCTAAAACTAATGCAATCAACAGTAACCTGGTTCACCTGGGGTATTAAAGCCTTGTTCACATTGGCAGTTTGAAATTACTCAAATCCATATTTTTTTTTTGCATTTCTGAAAAGAGTCTTTTCTTTTTCCTGCATTCTGAACAGCCAAAAAGCACATGGAATCGGTTATTTTAAGACCCGCTTCAAAGCCCTTTTGTTGGTCGTTTGAAGTCCGGTACAAATCTGATTCCTGGTCCTGTGACTTGTCTTAACGGTCAAATCTGATTTATTTGCCCTGAAGTGGTTTTTAGACTGTTATTCTGCATATCTTATTATTTGCGAGCCACGACAGTTTGACAAGAACATGTGGTAGCTAACTAGCTTGTTAATTGTTGACAAACAAATTAGTTTGTGTGCTAGAGAGCTAAACAGCTAGCTAGTTGACTGCTGTGGCTCGCAGTCAACTGTGGCTAGCAGTCAACTATTTTGAAAGTTGGACCGTCTTATTCTTTGAAGCTCAAAACATTTCTTTACACTGATTGAGTATTCCAAGCACCTGGGAAACGTCCATGGCAGGCATTGTTGTCACCTTAGCTTGTTATATAACTTCTGAGTGAAAGGAACCACGAGCACCACCACCAATCAGCCTACACCACTGTGCACACACCCGTCATTACTATGACAACTAGCATAGCCATGTCACCAAATTACTGCAGTCTGAACACACACCCAGCCGATTTGGTCACTTGTAACTTGCGGTTTGGACAGTCAGTATTCCAAAGCGGATTAGAAAAGCAAAACTGATTTGAGCGTAAAGGCCTGCAGTGTGAACAAGGATTAATAAACCCCTCACTGTAAGGGACTTCTTTGTTATTGCCTTCCCTTTGAAGTAATAACTGATTAGAAACACCTCAAGGAAGAGGGTAAGGAAGGATACACTTAAGGAACTTGAATGAGGCCAACATTCTCAATTATCCAATGGGAATCCTGTGACAAATGCACTGCTATACCAAAAGATGAAAAATAAATTCACTGCGATGGTATTTCGATTGATTCTCACGAGGTTACGTTTACACTTATCCCATGTCTTATATTTGTCCACTAATTGGCCTTTTGACCAATCAGATCAGCTCTGAAAAAGAGCTCTGAAAAAGAACAGATGTGAAAAGCTCCAATGGGATTGGTCAAAAGACCAGTTAGTGGAGAGAAGTATGAAAATATGTCTGCCTGTATAAACACAGCCAAAGGGCTTGCAGAATGGCTAGGCACTGATGATGGCTCCTTGTGCAGTTGATAAACTTGATTTCCTTGACTTTCAGATGGACCCAGAGGATCCCTTTCTCCTGGTACCTGATAAGATGTAAGTCTCCTACTTCACAAGTCTTTAAGATACACACTGATTTAGCTCTTCCCTCTATGTAAAAAGGGCTATGTAACCATAGTTACAGTATTAATGCCTACAGCACAAATCTCAGCCGATGAAGACACATTGTGTTCTGTGTCTAAATACATATTTAATACAGTCTGCCACATGCTGTGATTGCTATAGCCCCCATACTCAACTGGTGGACTGCAATCCGGACCCAGAACAGGGTCAATGTGGACTCAAGTTTTTTAGGAACTCTGTTGGGATTTGACCCCTGGTATCATATAAACACACAAGACATGGAAGAGTGTCGAATTATAGGAAAGTAGCTTTAAAGTTTCCAAATTCAACGCCAGCAAGAGGGGTTTGAACAGTTTGGAATCGCATGGGTTGTGAGTTTTGTTTTATTACGCCAATAAATGACCTTATGCCGCCTAGGACATTTTGTTACCCAACCTTCTCAAATAGTACTTGAGTAACCCTTTGGCTGATTTTGACAGGACTCTAGAAATGACATCCATGTGTGGAACATTACTGGAGAAATACTACACCTGATCTGCACTTCTGTTTCCCTTCCCAGGAAATCCCAGATGGATTTAGAGACTGCGTTGCAGGATAGTGCCAAAGCCCTTGACCTCTTCCTCAACAACCGGTTCTCAGACGCCTTGGATCTCCTCAGACCCTGGTATGTCCCAGTCAACTTCATCATAGCTTGCCTTGAGGCTTTACATGCTTTAAGATGAACTGCTCATGTCTGTCTCTAATAGTGATTGGCGATGACCTGTTCGGTAAAGTGTATTCTACTGCAATATTGCCAACACAAATTGTCCTAATTGGCTACCAGAAACTGTCCACCTTCTCTGTGTATATTCATTGGTTGGTCACATTGGATCCATTTCTCAATAAAAATGCTTCTCGAGTTTCTTCTGTTTCTGAAGGGCTTTGTCATGTTCTCTCAGGAGGAGCCAGAGTATGTACCACGCTGTGGGCTACAGCAGCATGCTGGCCATGCAGGCGGGCATGACCTTTGAACCCAAGGATGTTGAAAAGGCCATGACTGCTCTGAAGGAGTCTCTGCAGACGTGCCAGATGTACGGTTTTGCTTCTCTCATAGAAATGACATGAATGTAGGGCATCTCATTCTATAAAGTTTCAATTGCCAATGCATTGAAGAAGCTTTATCTCACACGTCAGATTCAGACATTGTTGGGCAATGGCAGGACTTAGAGCTAGAGTCTTGAATCGAAACAATAGCTAAGCCGACACCCCGCCTCTGTTTTGGTAAAGAGCTGAAGGATGGACCTGGAGTAATCCAACAATGGATGATGCAAAAGGACTGTTAGTTTGCAAACATTGGAGTTACCCCATCAGAACCCAACATGTACATTTGGTTATGACAGTTGAACTACGCTCATGAGGCATTTATCTGTGTTATATTCTTCAAGAATCAATCGTAGTGTACATATTACACATTTTTGTCCAAAGGTAGATGTAGCAACTAAGGATTGTAACTTTAACACAGTACGTTATCTCATCACAGGTTCCGGAAAAAGACTACCGTGGTGGAGGCCATCACTGAGATGTTTTACAAGCAGCCAGCTGACGACTTAACTGAAGGTGTGATTGGCTACCATCTCCGTGATGGTTGTAGGTTATAAAGGAGGATATCAATATGTCGACATCTAGACATCCATACGTGTCATCCATACTGAAATATACATGTTTCATGACTGGCCTTTTGATTGATTTCATGTATTTTATTGTTTGGGTTGTCATGCTTCAGGATGCCCAGCACACATGGGGTTAAAATACTATTTTCTGTAGCATAATTATAATATATGCACAGTATAGTTTTTGGAAAGTTCAGACCCCATTACTTTTTCCACAGTTTGTTAAGTTATTCTAAAATGTATTAAATGACTTTTCAATCTACACACACACAATACCCCATAATGACAAAGCAAAAATATGTTTTTAGAAATGTTCGCTAATTAATTTTTTTTTTTTTAAATCATGTTTACGTACATGTTCAGACCCTTTACTCAGTACTTTGTTGAAGCGCCTTTGGCAGCGATTACAGCCTTGATTCTTCTTGGGAATGTGCCTCAACACAATCCTGTTTTGGCGCTCCACGGACAATTCCTTTGACCTCATGGCTTGGTTTTTGCTCTGACATGCACTGTCAACTGTGGGACCTTATATAGACAGGTGTGTGCCTTTCCAAATCATGCCCAATCTATTGAATTTACCACAGGTGGACTCCAATCAAGTTGTAGAAACAGCTCAAGGATGATCAATGGAAACAGGATGAACCTGAGCTCAATTTCAAAGGGTCAATAGCAAAGGCTCTGAATACTTTTGTAAATACATTTCTATGTTCTGCAGAAATGTCTAAACCTGTTATTGTGTGTGTAGATTGACAAATGTATTTAATCAATGTCAGAATAAGGCAACGTAACAATGTGGAAAAAGGGAAGGGGTCCTGAATACTTTCCGAATGCACTGTTTACATGTACTACATCCACATTGGTTTAAATGTGTGGGTCTGTTCTGGACTTTTGACTGACGGACACCTCTCTTTTTTTTGCTCCATGCCCGCTGCAGAGGAGATGCATGCGGAGTTGTGCTATGCTGAGACGCTATTGCAGAAGGCTGTACTCACTTTTCTGGACGAGAGCATGATCAGCTTCATCAAAGGAGGCATGAAGATCCGCAACAGCTTTCTGATCTACAAGTGGGCAGTTTTTGATTTAGTTATTTTATTTTTTCTTCACACGACTTACCCTGGTCTTGCATGGTTTCACATGAACTGGTTGATGATATAATGTGAAAAGGATATTATGTTTTGTGTTTGGGTAGTCCAGCCACAGGTGGCTGGTGACACCTTAATTGGGGAGGACAGGCTCAAAGTAATGGCTGGAATGGTATCAAGCACATCAAACGTGGTTTCCATATGTTTGATACCATTCACACCATTCCAGTTTATTATTAGCCGCCTCTACCATCCTGTCACCAGCCTCCTGTGCTTTCAGTATATGAATGACTGTTCTCAGAATTGATGCACTAGAAAGCAATGAATCAGATGTTATCAAGCAGTGATTGTTTTTAGCAGGGTCACATTTGAGAGTCAAGTATTTTGGGAGATCTTGCATGGTTGATACTGTACTCAAGTTCATAGTTCAATATGTCATTCTGTCCATGAGCTGCTGTTGTCTATAAATGTTCTGTATTATGTCATGTTTTGTGTGGACCCCAGGAAGAGTAGCTGCTTCATTAGCAATGTCTAATGTGGATCCTTATAAAATAACCAAATGCCTGTTTGGCTCCTCTCTACAAGGGAATGTGATGTTATGTCAACCATGGCAAAGAACCAGTCTGACCAGATGAGCACACAAACTCACTTCAGGAGCGGTGTGAACATGGGCATTGGTTCATTTAACTTGGTAAGAGCGTTGGTGTTTCAGCTTCAGCGTTATGGGTGAGGTAGAAGATGGTAGGACAGGCAGATTAATAAGAGTTGCTAAAGCGGTCAAATGTAAGATTACAAATGTTTTTTCTCAACTCAAAAAAAAATTATGAATGTTTTTTTCCTTGACATGGAAGGGGGATTTTTGTTTTGTGGTCCTCAGATGCTGAGGTCACTATCTTCACCATTTGGTTTTCCTCTTTCAGTATTTGTCTCTCTTGCCGAGCAAGGTCCTCAGACTACTGGAGTGGATGGGATTCTCTGGAGACCGGGTAGGTGACGAGGAGCAGTCTCACCACTTCTCTCTCTGACAGACTATTCAGCATCACACACTGGTCGCCTTGCAAAACACTCCTTTTCTCTTGGATAGTCCAAGTGGGGAGTCTATTTTTCTTCAAAGTAATTATTGTCCCCCAAAAACGGAGTGCTTGCATAAGTAAAAAAAGAATACATCTGTAAATGTTTGAAATTATACATTTCTTTAGTTTGCTTCCCATTATGTCTCATAATTATGACGATGCAATGAAGTGGATGTAGTTGATAGAGGCTTGTTGTGCAGGAAGTGGGTCTGTCCCAGCTGAGGGAGGGGGCAGCCAGCAACAGCCTGCGCTCCATCCTCAGCACTTTGTGCCTCCTGATGTACCACCTCTACATCAGCGTCATACTGGGTAAGGTACAGATCTTAGGATCAGCTTTCCCTCCCCGAAACCTTACCATAACCTCTGAACCCTAAATTGGGGAAAACCCAAAAAGGACCCAAGACCTGTGTCTAAGGGCAACATTTGACTTACTCCTTAAATGCCACAGGCCACTGGAGTTTTGAGGATAAAGGATGCCCTCTGGTGGTGCTAAACTGCTCCATTGTTACGACAGTACTGTGATCATCAACTGTCGCAGTCATGCTTTACAAAGTCACTTTGTCTTCAGCTGGTTTCTTATGTGAAGAGCATTTAATCCATTTGTGATCTCTTTTCCACTCATTTATCTTTTGACCAATCAGGTGTTTTCACATCAAATCTTTTTCAGAACTGATCTGATTGGACAAAAGATGAATTATTGAAAAAGACAGGCAGAATTGGACTGCCTGTTTAAATGTATCCTTAGATAATGGGTTTTAATTCACATTGATGCCTTGTCTTACCTTCTCTATAGGTACTGGTGAGGCGAACCTGGAAGAGTCTGATGTTCTTCTGAAGCCCTACATTGAAAAGTTCCCCCATGTAAGTGAACAGTCCCCCTCCTGCAAGGTCCTCCCACTTGCCCATCTCCTCCGTTAACATTGACTGTGGTTGTTCTCTAGGGGGCCCTCATTCTCTTCTACCAGGCCAGGATTGCTCTGCTCAAGGGTAACTTTGAATTTGTGAGTAATCTCCCTTTTTAAGAATGGCATCTTCATACATTTTCCTGGGTTGTATTCATTAGGTACCAAATGGAAGAAAACATAATTGGGAGCAACTTCCTAAACTTGTCCAATGAGAAACGCTTGTGTTCTGCTGCAAAGCATTTTGCTATGCTGTGCCCTAATGAATATGACCCTGTCTGCGATGTTACAAGTTATGAAATCGACCCCTCTGTCTAATAAAAACCATATCTCCTTGTTTTGTGTATCTGTCCGCCAGGCCCAGAAGAAGTTCCTGGAGTGCATAGCTGCACAGCAGGAGTGGCGTCAGATCCACCATCTGTGTTACTGGGAGCTTATGTGGTCCTACTCCTTCCAGCAGGACTGGCTGGAGGCATACCAGTATGCAGACCTTCTCTGCAAAGAGAGCAAGTGGTCCCAGGTATAGTACACCTGTAGCAACCTGACTAAAACATTTAGGATGGAGTTCCCAGGTATAGAACACCTGAAGCAGCCTGACTAAAACATTTAGGATGGAGTTCCCAGGTATAGAACACCTGTAGCAGCCTGACTAAAACATTTAGGATGGAGTTCCCAGGTATAGAACACCTGTAGCAGCCTGACTAAAACATTTAGGATGGAGTTCCCAGGTATAGAACACCTGTAGCAGCCTGACTAAAACATTTAGGATGGAGTTCCCAGGTATAGTACACCTGTAGCAGCCTGACTAAAACATTTAGGATGGAGTTCCCAGGTATAGAACACCTGTAGCAGCCTGACTAAAACATTTAGGATGGAGTTCCCAGGTATAGAACACCTGTAGCAGCCTGACTAAAACATTTAGGATGGAGTTCCCAGGTATAGAACACCTGTAGCAGCCTGACTAAAACATTTAGGATGGAGGTCCCAGGTATAGTACACCTGTAGCAGCCTGACTAAAACATTTAGGATGGAGTTCCCAGGTATAGTACACCTGTAGCAACCTGACTAAAACATTTAAAAGGTATAGTACACCTTTGACTAAAACATTTAGGATGGAGTTCCCAGGTATAGTACACCTGTAGCAGCCTGACTAAAACATTTAGGATGGAGGTCCCAGGTATAGTACACCTGTAGCAACCTGACTAAAACATTTAGGATGGAGGTCCCAGGTATAGTACACCTGTAGCAGCCTGACTAAAACATTTAGGATGGAGGTCCCAGGTATAGTACACCTGTAGCAGCCTGACTAAAACATTTAGGATGGAGGTCCCAGGTATAGTACACCTGTAGCAGCCTGACTAAAACATTTAGGATGGAGTTCCCAGGTATAGTACACCTGTAGCAGCCTGACTAAAACATTTAGGATGGAGGTCCCAGGTATAGTACACCTGTAGCAGCCTGACTAAAACATTTAGGATGGAGTTCCCAGGTATAGTACACCTGTAGCAACCTGACTAAAACATTTAGGATGGAGGTCCCAGGTATAGTACACCTGTAGCAGCCTGACTAAAACATTTAGGATGGAGGTCCCAGGTATAGTACACCTGTAGCAGCCTGACTAAAACATTTAGGATGGAGGTCCCAGGTATAGTACACCTGTAGCAGCCTGACTAAAACATTTAGGATGGAGGTCCCAGGTATAGTACACCTGTAGCAGCCTGACTAAAACATTTAGGATGGAGTTCCCAGGTATAGTACACCTGTAGCAGCCTGACTAAAACATTTAGGATGGAGTTCCCAGGTATAGTACACCTGTAGCAGCCTGACTAAAACATTTAGGATGGAGTTCCCAGGTATAGAACACACACTTTTTGTTGATGTTGCATACACTGGAAAGGTGCAGTGAAATGTGTTATTTTATCGTACCATAGTGGTATGATGCCCTCTGGTGCAGATTAGGATCAAGTGGACATCGATAGATTTTTTTCACCTTGTGTACATGAACCAGTGACATTTCGGTTACTGGCCCAACACTAACCGCTAGGCTGCCCTAGCAGCCTAACTAAAACCATTTTACCTCCCGGTCACAGATTAAGGTCCTTTTCCAGTAACTCTCCTTCTTCACTTAAAATGTTTTTATCCATCCCTTACGGTCTTTCCTCCTTGCTCTTTACAGCTCCCCCATGTTCTAAAACTGGTATATTCCCTGGAGGTCTGGGTACAGATGGCTCATATTCATTGTGACTTTTGTTCTCTCCTGGCAGGCTGTATACGTGTTCCACAAAGCTTCCATCCTCAGCATGATGCCAGAGGAGGAGGTGAAGAAAACTGGGGAGAATGTGGAACAGTTGTTCAGGTATGTGTTGTCAATAAAGACATTTTATTTGTATGGCACCCAAAGATACTATACAACTTGAAAGAAAGTAGGACCACACCAAAAAAAAGATGACTATATTTTCAGGATGGCATAAATGTAATATTTACATGAATCATAAACTGAACAGAAGGCACTATTACAAAGGGAAGGTGGGTTGTTAAGGTTTATAGCTATGGCTACTTTCGTGTGTCTTATAGGCAAGTGGAGAGCCTGCGGCTGAGGATTGCAGGGAAGTCTATCCCAACGGAGAAGTTCGCCGCGAAGAAGGCTCAGCGGTACAGCGCCGCAACCCCAGTGACGCTGGTGATTCCTGCCGTGGTGAGAACTCTTCTTTTTTATTTATTTAGTCAAAGCAATATACGGGAACTTTTAAAATGTGGTATTTAGGTCTAAAATGCATTTTCCTCATGACAGGAAATGATATACGTTTGGAATGGCTTCACCATCATTGGCAAAAGGCCTGAACTGACAGAGAGCATTCTGGTCACTATCGAGAAAGCAGAGGAGCAACTGAAGAATGACCCAAGTGAGTTTACCTTCACAATGCTCTAGGTCTAATCTATGGGACGGTGTGGGGGTCTCAAGGGGGGAAAATGGTCAGGTGTGGTAGAAATGCCAGGGCTGATTTCTGGTCCGTCAGCCCCTGTCTAACACAGAATAATCAAGGTTTTTTTATTTCTTTCCTCTCCCAGATCCATCAGAGTACCACGTGGATGACCAGTGCATGGTCCAGATGCTGAAGGGGCTGTGTCTGCGACACCTGGGCCATCTGGACCAGGCCCAACTCTGCTTCACACACGTCATCTCCAGGTAAGGCTATTATCACCATTCTCTGATCATTGAGGAATGTGGTTTGTGTGGCACCTCAGGGGGCAGCCCGCCATCTACTAAGACTATTGATTCACCCAAATGTAATAGATCTGTTGGCTTTCTTACAATCTGATTGTTGTGATTTGTTTTGACAGTGAAAACAGGATCAAGCATGACTGCTACCTGGTGCCATACAGCATGTATGAACTGGGTCTTCTCTACAAGCAGCAAGGAGACTTGGGGAAGGCTACCACCACCATAGAAAATGCCAAGTAAGTGTCAATTGAAACCAGCACTACTTTAGATGCATTGTTTGTTGCCTGGGATGAAGAGTAAATGTTATTAAGACGTATCTGGATGTTTACAGGCAGAACTACAAGGGTTATAGCATGGAGTCGAGGCTACACTTCCGTATCCATGCTGCCCTTAACACAATGGGGACTTCGGTGGCCAAACTTCCACCCCACCGCACGTCAGCTTGAGGTCGTGAAGGTCAAAGGCACCACTGCCAACGAGGAAATGCTGAATATCTTGGTTCCATTCTACCTTGATATGGAGGTGTACAGACTTGAAAGAGTATTGATTATAGTACACATAGAAAAAGCCTGCACTTAAAATGTAAACGTTGCAATATGACAATTTGAGTCTTTTCTGTAGGGCCGACTCATGACTAGAGATTTGAGTACATAAATCATTTTAAGCACAAATCTTCCATTGTAATTGATTCATAATTTACAAGAAACATGTGAGCTACACACTTGGACCTTAAGTTAGGATATGGCCTAAATGTTTTGGGTTTAGCCTTTTGATTTGAGTCTGTAAAGACATGTACCTGTACGGTTTCTGTTCTCTTATACTTATGTTCTATACACATAATGCTGTTATACATTCTGCTCTGTTTAATTTTCTGCTAATTTTAACCAATTTACATTTGAACACATGGTTCTTTATTATCCACGTATGAAGGTGCACTGGAAATGCGAAGTTGTACCTGTCATTGTACGAAGTGATTACTCAAAAGATTTTGACAAATAAAACTGTTGGAATGGATGAATGAGTTTTTATTTTTTGCATGAATTGTCTGCCATTCATTCACTGACAATTAGATCCGACAATGAGCCCACTTGTCACTATCAGATCTCAATAACAAAACGCATCACACCTACAAAACTGCACATTACTGTTGTCTGCGCAGCAAACTATAACTGTTCAGTCAGTTTTCAGAGGATGCTTTTTGTTACTATTCAGTACTGTATCCAAATCAGAGGTTGTTATAGCGCGTTTACTGTACAATCAAACTCCAACCGATATGTTTCAGGTGGTTTGTGTGTGTATATATACAAACAAAAGTACGTGGACACATCTTCAAATGAGTGGATTCGGATATTTCAGCCATCCGTTGCTGACAGGTGTATAAAATCGAGCACACCGCCATGCAATCTCCATTCACACACATTGACAGTAGAATGGCCTTACTGAAGAGCTCAGTGACTTTCAACGTAGCACGGTCGTAGATGCCACCTTTCCAACAAGTTCGTCGAATGTCTGCCCTGGTCAACTAAGTGCCGTTATTGTGAAGTGGAAATGTCTAGGAGCAACAACTGCTCAGCCGTGAAGTAGTAGGCCACACAAGCTCACAACGGGACGCCGAAAGTTGAAGCATGTAGCGCGTACAAATCGTCTGTCCTCAGTAGCAACAAACGAGTTCCAAAATGCCTCTGGAAGCAAGGTCAGCACAATAACTGTTCGCCGGGAGCTTCATGAAATTGGTTTCCATGGTTGAGCAGTCGCACACAAGTTTAAGATTACAATGTTCAATGCCAAGTGTCGGCTAGAGTGTTGTAAAGGTTGCAGTTAAACCATCTGGCAGTCTGACGGACTAATTTGGGTTTGGCGGATACAAGGAAAATGCTACCTAAAGTTGTGGTAGAATAATGGTCTGTGCCTGTTTTTCATGGTTCGGGGCTAGGCCCCTTAGCTCCAGTGAAGGGAAATCTTTACGCTACAGCATACAATGACATGCTAGACGATTCTGTGCGTCCAACTTTGTGGCAACAGTTTGGGGAAGGCCCTTTCCTGTTTCAGCATGACAGTGCCACTGTGCTCAAAGCGAGGTCCACAATGAAATGGGTGTGGAAGAACTGGACTGGCCTGCACTGACCTCAATCCCACCGAACACCTATGGGATGTATTGGATCGCGGACGGCGAGCCAGGCCAAATTGCCCAAAATCAGTGCCCGACCTCACTAATGCTCTTGGCTGAATGGAAGCAAGTCCCCCCAGCAATGCTCCAACATCTAATAGAAAGCCTTCCCAGAAGAGTAGAGGCTGTTATAGCAGCAACGGGACCATCGCTATATTAATGCCCATGATTTTGGAATGAGGTTTGACGAGCAGGTGTCCACATTGTTATGTAGTGTATATTTCAGTGGGTTGGAAGTCATGCTCTAATATTGAGAAATCCAGAACAACCCCACTAAATGAGATCAGAATAATTGCAGCGTCCGATGATCACTGACGAAAGTGCTGCTCCGAACGTTCAGATGTGTTTTGCGATGACGCTTCTCGAGTATTTTCGGTGAGCGGAATCATTTGGCTCCGTCACGTAAAAGAGCCGGCTCATTTGGCCCCCAAACGGCTCTGGTAAAAATGCTTGAAGGTGAGTTCAACTTTTTTTGTATTTTATTTTACTTCAGATTCATCTTCAGCACCACCCCTACATCAACATATGTGAAAATGACAGCACGTGTCTATGTTTAATGGATAAAGGAAGGTAAGTGTTTCCAGTGACATCATTGATGTGCTTGACCAATTATTAGTAAGTGGTGCCTACTAATTGTCTAATTGGTTAACGTCATAGGAAGATGTGTTTCAATCTTTTGACTGCAAAACATAAACACTGTGTTTTCACATATGTTAGTGTGGTGCTGGAGATTATGAATATGAAGTTGAACATTTTAGAAATGTAACACTAGAACCAGTGAAAAAATAACACATTTCCAATTTAAAGCCCAAAAGGTAGGCTCCCATTATGTTAAATCAGGAAATGCACCTCCAAATAAATGTTTACCTGGCTGGATTATTAGATGGCGCTGAATTGTTTTTGTTGCATGGACCAGATTGACATGCCCACTTTGTTTCTGCAGGGAAGATTCACCCTCTTTAGATAAATTACAAAATGATTATCTGCAAAAAAACGTTTTGAGATCAAAAGCAGTAGGAACACCAGGATCCACAGGGCCAAGGTGTCCTTTGGACACATGGAAAAAAGCAGCAGCGGACATTTCTGGACTCTTAACCAACGCGTCTTTACATTCATGAGAGTATCAATAATTTGTCACTTTTTCTGGGTCTATATGATGTATTGTTCAGTAGATTTACTATGTATTATTCATTTTACTAGTTTTTCCTCATGATTTATTTGATATGCTATTGATATGCTATCAAAATATCTAATTGTGTTGTATGAATACTATGATTTTAAATAATATCTTGATGTAAATTTTAAAAAAAAAAGCTGTTGTAGCAGTATTTAAATCAGGGAGCCAAATAAACGGCTCTTTCACTGATTCGGTTCCCGACGTTCACCAAAAAGATCCGTTCGTTCGCGAACTACCCATCACTACTGTCAGCTGAGAGCCGGGGGGGAGGAAGAAAGATGGAAGGGAACAGAGACGAAGCAGAAAAATGTATAAATATAGCCACTAAAGCTCTTGAAGCAGGAGACAAAGACAAGGCGGTGAAATTCTTAAACAAAGCAGAGAAGCTCTTTCCAACCTACAAAGCGAAAGGTAAATATCTACGTTACCATATTTCCGTTCATTAGCCACGTTAGTTAGCCCGTTACACATTAAACACCGATTTAAAATACGATTTGGGAACTTGCCTTGGAATATTGTCACTTGCAATGCACGGATACTACGTAAACATGATGAAATGGTTAAGTAACGTCATTAACGCTTTAAACTGCTCAGGGCAAAGGAAGAAGTGACGTTTCTTTAAATTGCTAACTAACGTTAGCATGCTATCAGTGTGTACTATGTCGCTAACTACTTGACGTTAGCCATTTCTTAGCCCATTTTGTTGATTTGATAAGGTTGACATCCACGGTTAAATGTCTCACTTGACAAGCTATGTTTCATTTTATAGTTATGTTTTAGCTCAGTGGCGAATGTGGACTGGCTATGCTAACTAGCCAATTGGCAAAGCTATTGCTAACTATCATTTACAAACTTTAGCTAGTCTATATGAGCTAGCTAAATGTTGGATTGCCAACTAATTCAGTTTTGCATTATGTGGTCAGTGGAGCGAAGTTCCCCATCTGGGATGTTGTCTCCCCACATGTATGGTCTTTCGCAATAACAAGGTCAACTGACTAAGCAAGTGATGCCTATGCACCAGTTAGTTAGCCAGCTAGGGGTTGTTTCCAGTGTCCCCATGACAGAAATGTAATTTTAAAATGGGTATCAATGTAGGCCTGATACTAGCTTAGTAAGGGACTTGGCTAACTAGCCGGACACAAGCCATGCCTGGCTGTGGTTGTATTGATACATGGTGATGATCCAGCAGCTACCTCGGGCCATAAGCAATTGATCTGCTTATTGCTCTCAGCTGCCGTGATGTTTTGTAATTCATTGCTTTGTCTGTTGAAAAGTGCTTGTCTGTAATCAAACACTTGTATGTTTTGTGAGTGAATCGTGTGCTTGCAAGAGGCTGCTTGCATTATGGTCAATTGTGCAGCCTGCCAATCATATTTAAAAGCTTCTGAAATGGTCAATACTAGTATGTCAGGCAGGAGACATATTTACCTTGTTATGAAGGTAAATGGCAATTTCCAAAGCAGCCATATATAATAGAACACATATTAGCTGAACGGTTGGCTATGTGACAGTTGACAGCAATTATTCCTCATGTTGGCTTAACTCTCACATCATGCAGTTAAACATGACCGTTTACATTCACTAGGAACATTTAGTTGTAGTGAATACTCAAGGTTTGGTTAAAGTGTTTAAAATGGTCACCAAGGAGATGGCTATAGCAGCCTATTCACCTCACTCAAATCAATGTTTAGTTGGTAATGTTCATGGGATACAGCAGGTGCAAACAGTACAGTGAAATGCTTACTTGCGAGCTCTTCCTCACCAATGCCTTATTCAATATAAAAATGGAAGGAAGTAGGAAAGTGGAGGTCTCAACTTCTGCTGAGAATCATTTTTGGAAATGGAGGTAATGTGGCTCTTGCAGGATGAGGTAAGGGGTTTGTAGGGATTCCACTGTCAGCAGATGAGGTAACGTGGCTCGTGCAGGACGAGAAGGTGTTTGTAGGGATTCCATTGAGCGCAGAAGAGGTAACGTGGCTCGTGCAGGATCAGGTTAGAGGGATGAACAGGCTTGTCCACCTCAATCCCTTAATTGAATGATTGACCCAGAGCTGAGGGAACAATGGTAGTGCATAAGCCAGAGCTAAGCTGGGGCCACGGTAAGGAATGACAGGGCAGTGGGCCAGGGAAAACCATCATCCTATTCACTTTTTAATTTCAGTTTTTATTTATTTCATTACCTCCCAACAAGAAAGAATAGTGGATTCTGAGGATTCAAGAAGATTGCATCTTGATTGAAGAAAAACAGCCACCGTCTTCAGTTCAGTGTCATGCAATAATACATTTACCACTTCAACCATTAAGATGAGTATCTTTCCCGACATGCCAGTATTCTCACTCTGGCGTGTCGATCCAACATAGTGTTCAGTTACCTGTGTAAACTTTCACACTAATTGCAGAGCTGTATTGCACAGTCTGGGTGCTGCCAGAGAGAACAGCGATGCACTAGGCAGTATACTCAGGCTGTTGCTTAGGCTGCTGCTGCAGTGGTCATGGGTAGACTGACACAGAGCGCTGCTTTGTGTCATTGGAAAAGCTTAGCACATTCTCATTGAGCAACCAGAGCTGTATATATTCGCCTGCGGCTCTCATGGAAGCATGACCAGATCTCCACTACAGCTCGTCTATGGAAGCCAACTGGATGCTGGGAACAATGTAACCTTAGTTTCTGTGTGAACCGTTGATGTTCCCTTGCATGGTGGTCTGACTTTCAAGAGCCTAGTGTTTCGCCCTGTAAGATTGAGTGCCAGTTTTCCAGAACCAGATTAAGACTAGTCCTTGACTAAAAAAACACTTTCGATTGAAAATGAGAACGCTTTTTAGTCGAGGACCCGTCTTTAATCTGGTTCTGTAAAATTTGCCTTTGAAGTGCTTAGCTTTGTCTCTCTCTTTCTGAATGTGCCACGTCATGCTTTGTTCTGTCTTCTCTCTCTCTTCATCTCTCTCTTCCCTCCTAGCCTTGTTGGACACCTTGACGAGGAACGGCAGCTCTGCGGGGAATGGCACGCACTGCAGACAGCGTACTACAGACAGCTCCTCGGAGAGCACCAAGGCCCGGGCTGGTGGGCAGGACCAGGAGGCCGGAGGGGGCGAGCCCAGCACCAAGGGCTTCACCAAGGACCAGGTGGAAGGAGTGCAGAGGTGAGCAGGAGGCTTTTGACTTTTTTTCCACTTGATTGCTCACTCGCGTAATCTGTTTGGGATTGGCTATCTGTTTGTAAAATCTCTGTTCCGCCCTCCCTGGCGGCCGTATGGTACGATCCTCTGTCCCACTTTTCATGTGTGCAGCATGCAGGCCTGTGTGTAGTTGTGTTGCTTCACTCTGGTGCATTCTCATGTGGCGATTAGGGCGGGAGAGCCACTTTCAGCCTGTTTGGGGTTGTTGACCCTGAGTTTTTGTAATCAATGTGAATTTAGGAGACTTGACACTTTTGGGTGTTCTTTTTTTCGTATGGCTACCTGTTAAGATGAGGAAATGGTGGATTGTAAATTCCCCTACTCACCTGAATTTCCTGTTGCATGTGTGTGTAAAATAGATCATAAGTTACATTTTTTTATTAACCTGATTGGTTCTTCTCACAACAGGAAATTGATAAGGATCTGTCACACGTCATGTGAGCATGCTCTCACACAAATCAGATGTATTTTAGATGAAACTGGAAGTATATCCTTCACACCAAAAATAATTAACCCATGTACTCCGAGTCATTCTGTCTCCATCGAGGGACCATTAGTCAGTGCTTTATGCTTAACATTCTGACAGTAACCGGTCCTTCGAACCGGATGATGACTGAACCAAAGACAGGTGAAATGGAGGCGGAGAGGGAAGAACTGTCTCCACTGGAAGGAAGAGGAGGAGAGCGAGCAGCTGAGGGAAAGGTCTTGGAACAAAGGAAATATCCAGGAGCTAAGCCTAAAGCAACAAAGGCTTCATCCTCAACCACCAGAAGAACCAGGCCAGCACCTGGTTATCTTAAAAAGGATTATGTGGTCGAGGTTCCGACATCAAAGGGCAAGCCCACCAGAGCTCAAAGTGTTGATGGATCAACTATACGTTTCAGCCATCAACCATCCCTTTTGAGCCAAGGACCGGAAACTGCTTTGGAGCAGGAAAGTGGTCTACAGGAAGAACCCATGGAGGTGACTCCCACAGCACAGGTCGACCAGCTTCCTGAGGCAGGCTCCGCTCACCCCTTAAAAACTAATGGGAAATCGTGAAGCACTCTTGACGGAGTGGAAGTTTGACCAGTGGATACCCCTTTGGAAGTGGCCATGGCAACCGCCATTCACTAGCCCTCAGCGATTCACAGACCGCTGTCCTACAAGACAGGATGAAACTATTAGCTTTGGAGGAAATTGAGCGTCAGATTGAGCAGGAACAACAGGCTGACGAACGATGTCACCAATTGGATGTGCAGGCCCGTAGAGCTCTACAGGAACGGGAATTCATTGCCAAGGACCTGGCACAGCAGCGACTGCACTGTCAAGCCAGAAGGGATTTGGAGGAGGCACGGGTGGTCTCATCCTTCCTGGAGAGGAACGAACAGGGAGTTTACCTGACCACCCCTCCACATGGACCTAACCTGTCTGCCTTTCTTTCCCAATCTGCCCCTCTGGTACCCCATGGCATACAGTCCCCGGAGACATGCCGCTCCACCAAAGCCCTCTATGCCAGTGACACAAGTTAGCATTCCCACATCTGGACAAAGCATCACTTCTTTGCTTTTCCGCCAATTACCAACCACGGCAAATCGTTCCTCTCGTCCAGGGCCAGGCCAGTCCTCAAACATCAGGTGGGAGGGCTCTCACCCAATTCCGGCTGCCACCAATGGAGGGTCTGGGACAGTAGGGGACCGGCCCAATGAGGCCACAGTGGGTTCATCAGAAGTCCCGGGTTTATCCTTCATGCAACCAGAAGAGGGAGCTAACATTATGAAACTTCTAGTAGCCTCAGCCTAGGGAATTCCCAGACCCAAACTGCCATACTTTGAGAGCGGAAAGGATAGTGAATTTGTCCTTTTGGAAATGGCATTGGAGAGCCTACAGGGTATTCACAGTCATCTGTCAGAACGCTACAAATACCAAGTACTAATGGATCATTTACGGTTTCCCAGTGCATACAGGCTGGCCCAATCCCAATCCTGCACTTCGCAACACCATACACTGCAGCTCTCCAGGCCCTGAAGGCCAGATATGGTGAGCCACGCCAGCTAGTCCAGAATGAACTAAACAACATCCTGAACACGTTTCCAGTTAGGCTAACCTGTACTAGCCTGATCCCCTAGTCTTTTACCATGGTAAGAACCCCATGCCTTACGCCTGGGCTCTGAAATCCATGTCCTCTCAAACCCTTTTACTAACCTGTGGATCAGGTGTCTCCAACCTTTTCTAGTGTAACAGTATAACTTTAGACCGTCCCCTCGCCCATACCCGGGCGCGAACCAGGGACCCTCTGCACACATCAACAACAGTAACCCACGAAGCATCGTTACCCATCACTCCACGAAAGCCGCGCAGAGCAAGGGGAACTACTAATTCAAGGTCTCAGAGCAAGTGACGGCACCGATTGAAACGCTATTTAGCGCGCACCGCTAACTAAGCTAGCCGTTTCACATCCGTTACACTAGCATGAGAGCTACTTTAAAAAAAATCAGCAGCGCAAGGTGCATTTTATTTTCTAGCTATCAAATGGGCACATTCTTCTCTCCCCTGCAACTCTTCCCTGGTCCTTAGTGTAAGAGAGAAAGTAGTGTTCTGTTTTCTGTCAATATATCTGGTAAAAATAATTAAGCAATAAGGGCTGAGGAGGTGTGGTAGATGGCGAATATACCACGGCTAAGGGCTGTTCTTAGCACGACGCAACGTGGAGTGTCTGGACACAGCCTTTAGCCATGGTATATTGGCCATATACCACAAACCCCCGAGGTGCCTTATTGCTCTTATAAACTGGTTACCAAAGTAGTTATAACAGTAACATCTCTTTGTATACTTTCTGATATACCACGGCTTTCAGTCAATCAGAATTCAGGGCTCAAACCACCCAGTTTATAATGGTTAATAAACAACTCTAAGGGGGGCCCTATAAAATCTGTGATTCCGCTCCCAAAATAAATGGACTATTTTCCCCAAATTATGTTCTGTTAAATTTTTCACTCTTAAAATTATTTTTGTTCATAGACAACCAACGGAATGGGATGTTCTGAGTCCATGTGAATGCTTAAATCACATCTCAAGACTATTTTAAAAATTGTAATTGCGCTTTTGGCGTTTTAATTTATGCATCTAGTGATTGGGAATTTGCCATCTATGACGTGCCGGTCTAGCGATGGTTCTCTACTACTCATTTCATGGCAAAGTTTGCAAATGAGAAATAATAGATATAAATGATATACTTACTCATGATATACTTTTAATTTGAACATGTGGATAGGTAGCCTAGCTTACAAAACTAAAACTATTTAATTTATGGATCAAGCCTTAGTAGTCATTCTGATCTTTGCAGTTAATGTTTAAGTGATGGTTTTGGGGACTGTATTTATGGAAACCCACAAGACAGTTATGACATCCACTGGCTACACACAGAGTGATAAACTCACGCACCACATAGACACACAGGCAATATTGCTGGAAATGAATTGGCAGATATTGCCTTATTTAAAAAAATAATAATAATAATACAAATGAAACAATTGTTTGTTAATAGTGGATAACCAGGGGTGGGATAATGTTGCGTTGATTAGATATTAGCTGGGAGTTTAGTGTCTGATACTTGTGAGATTGTTTGCGGTGGAACAGGTGAAGGTCAGGTGATGTTAAACGATCATTGTGTCCAGATGCCCACCCTGGTTTAAAGCAGTGGTATTCAACGTCTAGGTCAGTGTCGTCGCCCAAAATAAACCCTTTTTTTTTATTTATTTTTTTATAATTACGGGGGGACTAGTTTATTATTTGTGACAATATACAATTGTTGCTGAGAATCATTTGATAAATATAATTTTACTGAGTAAATGTATGTATTGGGTTCTTTTGATAAGAGATGAAAAGGCTATGAATTGAAGGTTATTTGTTGATGTAAAAATGAGATTTTCCAGATTACAGCTGTCGTTAGATTTTTTTTTTGGGGGGGTCGTGAGATGTTAAAATAAGCTATGGTTTAAGTGCCAGGATGTTATACTCATTTCGGCTCATCTAGTTGCATTCGGTGCGCACGATACATTGGAAGGTGGGCTGCAAGGGATTGGCTACTTGAAGAGAACTTGGGCCTTAACAAAGCTACTTATTTGGGAAGATGCTAAATAGTGAAGCTTCTGCGTGGCGTTTCAAATATGGAATTTCTAGCTTCTCCGTTTCTTGTTCTCTTGGCCATCAGCGCTTTTAAACTAAATAATAAACCATCTTTTGTCAATGTGTCTGCACTAGGGATTCGGGATGTGGCTGCATTTTTGATGTTATGTTAATCAGGCCTTTTGATTTCAACATAGATAGGTAGCCTACAAAACAAACTATTTAATTGATGGATCAAGCCTTAGCAGTCATTCAGATCTTGTTCCCAATGATCAGTGCTTTGTTACTGTCCAGCGGTTCTGAATTTGTGATTCACCTGACAGTTTTTTTCTTCTTCTGTTCAATAGGCTTTTGATTTGAACATTTAAGTTCTTGTGTGTGTACTACACCATTTAATTTAATGTATATATGCTACAGCACTTTGATTTCACAAATATTTTGAAATTGAACTAAATGATCTGTTTCTGTCTTCAGTCCTTTTTAAATGAGAGATATAACATATGTCAAACTCATTCCTTTGAGGGCCGAGTGACTGGGTTTTCACTTCTCCCTTGTACTTGATTAATGGTCACTGATTAGTAAGGAACTCCCCTCACCTGGTTGTCCAGCTCTTAATTCAACAGAAGAAGAACAAACAGCAGACACTAGGCTATAAATGGAGTGAGTTATACACCACTGGACTGTATGCTCTACTGCAGTATAGGTTGAATGTGATAGGCCTACTGAGGCTGGTTATAGAGAGACTATAACTCCTTCCTGTTTCGAGAAATTAATCAAATTGGCTATTATCAGGTTGGTTAATGCGATTCATTTCTGTTGAATTTGGGGGAATGGACCCGCATGCAGCCCCACCCACTCGGCCAATCAGTAGCCACTACTGTGTTGTGACACACTGCACACTTTTTTACTGAACGGTACGTGCTAAATAGTATGGCAGCTAGTATGGGTCTTTGGCCACTGTTGTTGGACCCTGAATCATACCAACCGTGGGGGGAGGGGTGTTCTAGAATGATCTCCCTTGAGAGTTCTTGTTAAACACCTCTCTTTCTGTGTCACTGTTTCATCATCGCTGTCCCCATAGGCCAGGGTAGGTGGCTGGGACTGGGAGCTCCGAGCGACTGATGTCCCTGCTGAACAGAAGTGTTGCTAATAATGGGCCGAGTGTAGCCTAGGCCTCCACCATCTTCCCCTAGCGAGGTCGTCTGACGGCAGTTAGATGGTTCTATTGGGCTCCATGTTTTGTTTTCTCTAGCATCTTTATGGTTCGTTAATTAACCCTGCAGTTGACCTACAGGATCACTCATAATCCCCCAGTCCAATGTGGTGTACTCAGAGGGGTTAAACTTCTCTACTGTACTATGAGCCAGCCAATAACACACTTTTTATGTAGAGAAGGCTGCTGTTGAAACACTTACTCAGCTCAACATTTTGTAGTTGGGTTTGAAGTTGAAGCCTGTGGAATATTTGCAGTGTTTGCTGAGCTAATGACAGCAGACTGGTTGTCTGTGTATTTGTATGCAAGTCTTTCATGGCAGAGCTGTTTGGGTGGCTTGTTGTGGTCGGCTTTGTGCCATTGGTGTGTGTGTGTGTGTGGGCCGTTAATCAACTGCTCAATGAGGACACTGCAGTGTTTTACGCACCATACTACCCCTATGGGAACCTCAGACTCGGCAAGGTGCCCATAAGGCCAGTGAGAGGGGAAGGGAGAGGGACTGAGAGAGTGAGACAAAAGAGAGCTGTGACGCATCTCGTTATGGCAACACTCACATAGTGCTTGGTAGGCCTGACCAACATCTAGTCCCATTGTAAAGAGCATACGAAGGTATGTTTCTTTACTAAGATGCTGTGTTTGTTTAGAGACTAACCTGTATCTTTGTTAAAACAGGCCTACATGCAATGTAGGGTTTAACCTCCAATTGAAAGGTACACAGTGACATCAGCATATATTTGATTATTCTAATTGAATGTTAATGTAACAGTCTGGCAAGTATCTCAGGTGGTTCTCCTTGGAGACTGGAGGCAATCTCTCTTCTGCAGGTCATGCAATCGACTCTGTGTATTGCGTTTGAACTCTCCTGCTCTGTTCTGCCACCAATGTTGATTTGCCCTCTTGTGGTTTCAAATGGTACTCCAGGAGCACAGTTTTCTAAACCCAGAGGCGCAACATTGCGAGACTTCCTGGAACGCTTGCGAAACATACCAGAAGTGAAAATTATTCACTTGGATGTTTATTTTCTCTAAATGTAAAGGCACAACCTAGATACTTTCCAAACACTAGTTCTTGAAGCAAAACATATCAATTAGAGTTTTTTTGTATTGCTTTTGGGCCAAATGTGATCTGTGCTACAACCCTCATGATTAATTAGATCCACTGCATTGTAATAAACTAGGTCTATCTGTTTCCTGGACATGTGTAACATAGCCCTGATGAATCACTCACTGTCATCTCTATTAAAGGATAAAGCGGTGTAAGGACTACTATGAAGTCCTGGGCACCAGCAAGGAGGCCAATGAGGAGGAGCTGAAGAAAGCCTACAGGAAACTAGCACTCAAGTTCCACCCAGACAAAAACCAAGCCCCTGGAGCTACAGAGGCCTTCAAAAGTAAGAAGTTTCACATGCATTGTTTTTGTGTTCGGTGCCAATCACATGTATCACAGGGCGCGATACAGCCAGCAGATGGACCAAAGACGGGAGAGCGCAGAGGGGAGGGGAGAGGTATGTATGTCTGGCATCTACAGGGGCGGCAGGGTAGCCTAGTGGTTAGAGTGTTGGACTAGTAACTTAAAGGTCAGCTTGGGGATTTGAACTTGCAACAAGGTACATATCTGTCGTTCTGCCCCTGGACAGGCAGTTAACCCACTGTTCCTAGGCCGTCATTGAAAATAAGAATTTGTTCTTAACTGACTTGCCAAGTTAAATAAATAAAAATGTGGCTGTAATGTAGGCTACAGGTCTTCACGGATCCACCTGTACTCTATTTCGGGACCCGGGCGAGTCACAGGTCTGGGTCAGATCATATATGATTGACATAGGTCTCGGGTATGTGTAAATTTAACCAACTTGTCCGGAAGGTACAAATCCGAATGCAACTGCTGCAATAGAGGGAGAGAAATTGTATCATTTATGCTCTTGTTTTCACGAGTGGCGGGTGCAGGTTGTTGGCCAATCATTAGTCATCAAAGTGGCAATGGGCTACAACCATCGAGCCTTACTCCGTGTGTGGCAAAAGTTAGGAGATATCTAATCAATGGAATTAAAATGACGGAGTTAAAGGAGAAGAATAACCAATGGGTAGGCAGGCTGCTACTTATCTGAATAGAATTGTTTGTAACTGTAGGATCAGGAAGCGTATGCACTGCAGCCTCAGCCTACCTTAACTAGCTTTTCCCGGTTTGATGCAGTAAAGCCCCCGCACTACGTAATCATGTTTGATGATAAATAATCGAGCTATGGCAGCTATTAGTCTACTATAGTGCCAGTCAGCTTGGTTGGTTGCTGTCTCTCCCTCCCGCCTGCTAGAATGGTCTCTCTCACTCAGCTCTGGTTAATAAAGTAGCTTTCAAAAATGACTTCTTCTGCTTCCCTCACTGATCGGACCGGGTCTGGAACAAGTGAGTCCCTACAGCATTGTTAGCAGCATACATTTGACCTGCCATTAATTGAATTGGAATAGATTGAGGACTGGCAGAGTATCTACGTCTGGCCCCCCGACGTAAAGTTTGCAGATCAGTGTTAAATGGAGCATCGGATCCGGGCCAATGTCTACTTTTTTGCTGACTTAATGTGACACTTATTGACCATGAGTGTGTTGTGGTTCTAACAGAGATCGGCAACGCGTACGCCGTGCTTAGCAACCCAGACAAGAGAAAGCAGTATGACCTCACGGGGGCAGAGGAGCCGACCAGCCCTGGCCACGCCCACAGCCAAGGGTTTGACTTCCACCGGGGCTTCGAGGCCGACATCACTCCCGAGGACCTCTTCAACATGTTCTTCGGAGGAGGATTCCCCTCTTGTAAGAGACACTCATACAATTTGAAGTTAATTTCATCCAGTGGTTGCAGAGTTTGTCTCAATGTTTAATAAACAAGTCTTAATTCATTACATCAATTAAACACAATTGTCTTGCTCAAACATGAATGTTTATTAAATGAGTATTGTATTGCAAGTCTTTGCCGAGTCACTAACAGGGTACCTCTTCTCCACAGCGGCTGCCCACACGTTCACCAACGGCAGGGCGCGATACAGCCAGCAGACGGACCAAAGGCGGGAGAGAGCAGAGGAGAGGGGAGAGGTATGCATGCATGTCTGGCATCTACACTGCCAGATGTATACTGTGACTGTCAATATAATACCTACTGAGTCTGGGGTAACTTCAGGTCAGACTTCCATAGCAGACCCCCCTCTACAAGCTATGGGAGTCTCGGCAGCATGTTGCAGGCTCTGTTTTAGTGAAGGACGCAACCGTTCCAACGTTGACTGGGATGAGCTCTAGTTAATTTCGGTGTGCTACATAGTAAAGCAGGTAAACATGCATAGTCACTAACAGGACAGTACATGTCTTAAAATATTAAATAGTAATATATGCCATTTAGCTGACTCTATCCCAAGTGGCTTAGTCATGCGTGCATACATTTTACGTATGGGTGATCCTGGGAATCAAACCCACTATCCTGCTGTCGCAAGTGCCATGCTCTACCAACTGAGCTGCAGGACAAAAGTGTATGCTTAGTGATTTTTGTAATCTGTTTTCCAGGGAGGGTTCTCCATGTTTATCCAGCTGATACCCATCGTTGTACTGATCCTGGTGTCCATCTTGAGCCAACTGATGGTGTCTACCCCCCCCTACAGCCTCTACTCCAGACCGTACGTGTACACACACACACATACGCTGGGGTCGTGCTCAGTATGGATCACAGTACTTAAAGGTTTTGCCACAGAAAATGAAAATCTGTGTTCATATTGGACACATCATGCATTTAAGTGGTACCACTCCGTTTCAAAACGTTTTCTCCCACCTGAACACGGCCCAGGCCTTTAATTCTGTACCCCTGCTCCACATGCTCGGTGCTGAAAAATACTGTCCAATGGTGATATGGTTGGTGTATGTAACGGACACACCTACCAGTAAAGTACTGATGCATTTATTGTGTGTGTTTGATCATTCCCATCGCCTCCTCTCTTCACCAGGTATAAAAACCTATACATCTCGCTGTTCTCAGAACAGCCGTATGTAACTTGATGCCTGTCCTCTGTCCTCTCCAGGTCCACGGGGCAGACGGTGAAACGGCAGACGGAGAACCTGCATGTGGATTACTACGTCAACAGAGACTTCAAGACAGAGTACAAGGGCTCCAATCTGCAGAAGATTGAGAAGAACGTGGAGGAGGACTATGTGTCTAATGTCAGGAACAACTGCTGGAAGGAGAGGCAGACGAGTAGGTGTCCATCATGCCTCTATTAGTTGGGCGCTATCCAGATGTTCATACCGTTTCTGTACCATACCAGGTACTACCAGAAGTATTAAAACAATTTAGGCAACAGGGATCTTGATCCAGGAGGAGATTAAATGTCTCTGCTGTAATCTAGCCACGTACCTACCAAGTTAGAAAACCAAATGCCTAGCTGAAGCTCTGACCTGGATATAATTGATTTGACACAGATTTCTTATAGTTATAAGCAGTGGCGTAGCACGCAGCCCCTGCAGGGTATAATTACAGTGAGGACTTCAATCAAATTAGCCCCATGTAAAGCAATACAAGTTACTCGTACAAAACAGGCATTCATTTCCTTCTATTTTGTGACGAAAGCATTCCCTCGACGTAGCTTAGTGTGACATTGTTGATATTGACTGAGTCTTCTGTTCATCTCCCCCTTCTCTCTCAGAAACAGACTTGCTGTATGCTGCTAAGGTCTACAGGGACGACCGCCTGCGTAAGAAGGCTGAGCTGATGACCATGGATAACTGCAAGGAGCTGGACAGACTAAATGACCTGTTCAGAGGGGGCTGAGCCCGCCCGATGCCGCAGGCTCCCACAGGACGCTTTTAGAAGAGATATATGAATAGATATATAATATGTATGTAAATGTTTTTTTTAAGGAAAACCATGGAGATTGAAAGGAGGAAAAATACAAATAATTAGCCTTACCGTTGACGTTCTAAGTTGTCCCCATCCCTCCCCCAGTCCCCATCCCTCCCCCAGTCCCCATCCCTCCCCCAGTCCCCATCGTTCCATCCTCCTCACCACCCCCTCCTCCCTGGGAACTGCCTTGCTGCATCTCAATGAACCAACTGAAGAATAGACTAACCTCCCAAAACACTTGAGATCCACAACTTCTTTCTCTTCTATCTTTGCTTGTCTTTTTGTGTTTTCTGGAAATAAGAACCCACTCTGGAAATGAACACTGACTGGAAAAGCAGAAGGCATTGTGGTGGTGCCTCGAGTATTGAAGCGCCAAGCATTCTGCTGTAACAAGCAAATCACCGTCTTCTTCACTCTAGATAACTACTTCACCTGCTTGACTTAAAAAAGATTTGTAGGCTCATCTGGAGATGCTGCCCTCCTTCCAATCCATACATTAGCAGTGCTAGTATTGTGAGGAACCCAGAGAATGCTTCCAAGCTACCACAGTGGAACCCACAGTGGAACTCACAGTGGAACCTTGTGTGGAGTTACATGGACCTTGAAGTTCATTCCGCAGATGAAGAAATGACCACTGTCTCACTTGAACTTTTTTTGGCCTGGGAAAAAATGTGAAGTCGGAACCATAATCTTCATCAATTGTATATTTTTAATTTTGAATGTTTGAAAATTTATGGAGTTATTTAAGTAGAAAAACAAGGTTTTTCTTCATTGCTCGATTAATCATTTGAATAAACAATAAATTATTACCAGAAGCAGTTTTGATTTGTTTTGAGCACAAGAGCTTGTGCAATTGTGTGTATGAAGCAGATGGAAGGGCAGGTTAAACACCCTTTTAAAATGTGTTCATAGTACTCAGACTGTAGGCCTATTCTCTCCACATAATATTCTCCCTGGCATACAGATCCATTACTCTAGTAGTTTGTATACAGTCTCACTTGTTTTGCAGGAAGCCTTGTTCTCAAACTAATATGGCCTCACCATATTTATGAGGCTTGTAAAAGATGTTGTGGATTTGTATGGCTACATGCTCCAGCTTGGTACCCAAACAGGTTGGTACTGTGATTCTTAAAACTGAAATGCAACTGAACAAGTCTACTAGAAAGGAGACTTTGCTGTTTTTCCTGGAAGTCCATGAGAATTGTGGTGTTTCTGAAAAATACATAGGTTATAGGCCTACAGTGATTATCACTTGTATTGATCAGTGGTGGGAAAAGTACTCCATTGTCATACTTGAGTAAAAGGAAAGATACTTTTGTAATTTTCTATTAAGGTAAGTAACCCAGTAAAATACTAAGTATTTGGTGTTAAATTTAAATGGTTTTAAATGTAGCAAAACTAAATGGAACTGCTAAAATGTACTTGGGTAGTAATAGTATAAACCACTTAAAATGCTGTATATTAAGCAACCCAGCACACTTTTCTTGCCTTTTTTAAATTGACATAACTGGGCACACAGACAATTTTCAAATGAAGCATTTGTGTTTAGTGAGTCTGCCAGATCAGAAGCACTAGGGATGTTCTCCTGATGTGTGTGAATTGGACCCGTTTCCTGTCAAAGTGTAAGTACTTTTGGGTGTCACGGAAAATGTATGGAGTAAAAAGTACATTATTTTCTTTAGAAAAGTACAGATACACCCCCCCCCAAAAAAAAGAAAACACTACTTAAGTAAAAATACTTAAGTGCTACACTGATGAATATTGCCTTAAAATCGAAAGCAAGAAAATTTCTCAGTAAATATCATCAAATCGGTCATGAATATACGTTCGTTCGTGGCATGCATGAACTTCGAACATCTGTGGGCGTCGAGTGACCACGTGTACTGTAAGTGCCATGTATCTATTGGCACTGATAGGTTTATTGCTGTCACGTGACTAATCCCACATCCGGGAAGGGAATTGCATGACAGGCGATTTGTTGACACCGAATAGGACCAATAGTGTAACATTTGGGAAAGTGTGATATGATTTTTTTTTACCGACGTTTGGTGCAGTCATTTAACTTTGGATTCACATGCCGACCAATTGCAACTTTTCTAGCACCGGTGCTGTCATCATGCATCATAACAGTTGTATCCCGGTTTTTCTCGTTAGCTTACTATCTTTCTATGGATTTCTGAGCTGTGTGTCATGTAGTAAGGAACCTGAAACACCGGACTGGCGGATGACTTTAAAAACCATTCGCAATGGGATCCATAACATTGACAAATACCTCAACGTTGCTCTGGACTTATTTGGAGGACAAGATGGACTGTGTCACTATGAATGCAGCGATGGTAAGGTCTCCCAGGCCACACACACAGTCAGTACTTGTTGGTAATGGAAATAAAAACATGGCCATAACTACTTTGCTTATGCAGACAGGCCATTTATTAAAACGCTCAGTTGAAAGTGATTATGTTCCACAAACAAAGCAGATAAGCACCACTGTAGCCATCTTGAGTTGTAAACCATTAAACTGGTACAGTGCCACCCCAACACACACTGTAGTTTCTCTGAACAGGTCGTCTCTCTCAACAAGATTAAAGAACAACTCTGAACACTCTTTCCTTGCAGGTTACAAACCAGAACCCCGGCCTGGTTACAAACCAAACCCACCCAATGGATGTGGGTCACCCCTGTTCGGATTCCAGGTGAGCTAGTGTCATGTATGACTTTGATCTATAGCAGTGGTCTTTCCTATTAGTCCTGTGGGGGGTGCAGTGTGTTATCCCAGTCCAGCACTAACCCACCTGGTTTAGCAACTCATGTTTTTTATGATTAGCAGAGACCTGTGTTTCAGACAGTGACGCCTGCACACACTATAGTGTATTGCTATAGCTGCGGCTCTTCAGGACCAGAAATGAATACCCCCCACACACACACACACACACACACACAATGTATTTTATTGTCACACGTGTGCAGTGAAATGTGTTTTACAGGGTCAGCCATAGTAGGGCGGCTCCCCTATACGGCGACCATTGTTTATAGGAATGTTATTACACCTGTCATATTATATATTGCTTTGAATATTTGTGAACATTGATCTAATGGTCATCTCTTTTGTCTACTCTACAGTTTGACATCGGCATCCCGTCCTTGACCAAGTGCTGTAACCAGCACGACCGTTGCTATGACACCTGTAACCGTGATAAACACGACTGTGACGATGAGTTCCAGGAATGCCTGGAGACCATCTGTAGGAGATTACAGAAGATGTTGGGACTGGCCCAGAGTGTCCAAGGTAAGATGGCAACTGGGTTGTGTTTATTAGGGCATGCAACAGAAAACTTTTCACAGCGGAACACGACAATGTGTTTCTTATTGTAGTTTCTGCCAGTTTGTCTGTTTTCTTCCATCCTGTTTCTTTCTGTTTTCTTCCATGTGTTGCCTATTGAACACCACGCTGATTAATGTATTGATATGCTCCCAGTGTTGAACACAGAGCAGGACTTGACTCAAGCATTCCTCACAGTTCATTCAATAATGTGCCCACCATCTTGAAGCCTGGTAAAATCATACTGAACCCTGCACTCACCATTGTCAATTGTTTCACTTCACTGGTGAGTTCAGCATTTAACCAGTCTAACAATCTTGCTGGTGCGGAAGATCATACAACTCCCCCTGATGGCATTTCTGGTGAGGTCTATATCCATATTAGGGCATGCAACAGAAAACGAGTGGTTCAAGTCCTGAATGCTGATTGGCTGAAAGCCGTGGTATATCATATATGCATATATCATATATCATACAATGGGTATGAAAAAATGTGTATTTTTACTGCACCTATTAAGTTGGTAACCAGTTTATAATAGCAATAAGTCACCTTGGTTTTTTTTTTTGATGTATGGCCAATATACCACAGCTGTGTTGTGTCATGCAGAAGAACAGCCCTTAGCCGTGGAATATTGGCCATATACCACACCCCCTTGGGCCATATTGCTTAATTATAGTACTGCAATGTTGAGGGAGCGAGCATAAGCATTTCACTGCACCTTTTATACCTACTGTAAACTGTGCACGTGACAAATAACATTTGATATTGATTCATTTTTCTGTGTGTTTCATATGTCTGTATATAATGATCAAGTCGTGTTTCCATGTCTCTCTCTATACAGCGTGTGAGAATACTGTGACCCTGCTGTTTGAGGCTGTCATGCACATGGGGTGTAAACCTTATATGGACAGCCAGAGAGACTCCTGCATATGCAAATTTGAAGTCAAGAGGGATCTATGAACTGCCATCCAGAGGGGATTCTGGAATAGTCAAGCCACCAGAGAAACATTGAAGTCAATACTGTATCTTGGGATAGAGCTGTGGAAGTTTCCATTGATAACAATGTGCTAAGCCTTGTGAAGGGGCCTGTATGTGCTTTCAATGAATGAACATTGGGTGATCTGAGTTTTTAAATTGCTATTTGATCATTTTGTAGAATTGTTCTCCTATGCAAAGGTTGTTTAGTGGTTGTTGTCATGTATGTCATTTGTTTGTTCTGCCACACATTTATATGTATGCACACATGACTGTAAGTCGCTTTGGATAAAAGCGTCTGCTAAATGGCATATATTATTATATTATTATTATATATTATATGAAGTATAAATTAAGAGAGAATATAAATGTTTATAAAAGGTAAGAAGACATTGAAGACAAATGTATGCACATAATGATACAGTGATGAGGGTAATGGCTACATTATATTGCCCAGTAAGTGTATTGTTTTGGTTACACTTCTGTAACCGATGTGAAATGGCTAGCTAGTTAGCGGTGGTGCGCGCTAATAGCGTTTCAATCGGTGACGTCACTCGCAAGGGCCGAGGATTTTGTGGAGCGATGGTTAACGATGCTTCGTGGGTGTCAGTTGTCAATGTGTGCAGAGGGTAGCTGGTTCGAGCCCGGCGAGGATACGGACTAAAGTTATACTGTTACACTTCTCCGCCCATGCATTGGCTATATAGACCGCTTTATTTCGCATGTGTGGCTACTGAATATGAGCAGCGAGAACGATGAGAGTGGACACTTGTACATTCTCTTGAACTACGTTTTGCATATAGGGTATAGCCTACCTTTTAGGAGGATAATTTGCAGGCAGAGACAAATAAATGGGTAATTAATATTTATTGAAAATGAAAGGTTCGCTTACCATAGCCTATCCGCGCGTTACGCCTTTTCAATCATTTTAATTATTGCACCTTGACTAACGTTGGTTGAGCGTCCTCCACTTCTTTCCATTATCATTTATTTACAGACACTGTAGTAAACTGTAGTCTAATCATATTTAATGTAATTTTCTTGAAAAGACGACTGCCATTTGATTCTCCTCCCACGCATAGGCAGCCTACTCCATTTCATTGAGACCAGACTACAATCTCTCGGGGACTAATTCATGTGGACAGATGAAACGGCGATAATCTGTCAATGCACATGTAGGATTATGTGGTTGATGAGCAACATTGAGGGGTTCAATTAATCTGTCCGGGCGCCCGACAATGCGTGTTTTTTTACCGGGTGAAAGTTGATTGCGTTTGTTTTGGAACCGGCCTGCCTCCCGGGTGTGAGACAGGTGCCCGGTTCAAAGCCCACGGAGAAATCCGCTCAAAACGTAATTAGCACGTGGAGTAAAGAGTACGGTTCCGTGTTTTCACATGTAAAAGTGATTGCTTTTGACAAAAAAAAAGCATCTGCTTTCCCAATGAAAACTAGTTTGAAAATGCAAACATATTTTGAATGGAAAAGAGATGTAGGCCTATGTATGTTTCTGGATGACGCACCTTGTTGACAGAGCGGCACAGACTACTGTTTGACTTGAAAAAGGCACTCCTCCTCCCTTAGTGCTTTTGCCAATTCACGTCAAAGGACATACCGATGCCCCGCGGTTCACCGTTTTATTTAACTGTTTTTTAACCAGGAAAAAAACATTGAGACCCAGAGTCGCTTTTTCAAGGGATACATGACCGAAAATGCCGTAACAATCAATACATTACAGAATTAAAACATACAACAATATGATCCAGCCCCAAAAAAAGCATTTGCACTCCTCTGTAACAGTCTCCCATGAACATTTCAATTCATTCAGTGGCACTAACATATCTAGATGAAGTATGGATTGTAGACTACACCAAGGTGCACAAGACAAGAAGGCAGTCTTGCTTAATAGTGCAAATGTCCTGAGGACTTTAAGCAGGTAGCCTAGTGGTTAAAGCTGTGGGCCTGTAACAGAAAGGTTGCAAGATTGAATCCCCAAGCTGACAAGGTAAAACTCTGCAATAGGCAATAAACTCACTGTTCCTAGGCCATCATTGTAAATAAGGATTTGTTCTTAACTGACTTGCCTAGTTAAATAAATGTTTTTTTAAAAGTAGCAACTGCCCATCAGACCGGGTATGGTAACTGCTGGTGGTGAGCCCAGACTACATAGATGAAGAGGGAGTTTACACAAAAGGGTTTAGTAGATGAACACTTACATATAATCAATCATCCCAGTAGTTTCTGGATTTGTTTTTGTTGTTTATTTGGATGAATCAGGATTGGGCAAATGCATGCATAAAGTGCTAATCAGCAGTTACATCATTTTTTTAAAACTTATGAATTAATGATATGCACACATTGATTCTTCAAGAATAGGCTATAATTTATAAATGCATCATGAGTTTAGTTCAACTGGCATACAACATCAAAACCCCAATTATAAGCTTGTTTTACTGCAATGTTTGTAAACATAGAAAATGTCAAACAAATAGCCTACTGCAGCCTCAAAACATGGTTTAAACTATCATGTTGATATAATGGCTGTTCAGTCCTTGCATCCATAGCTCTGTCTATGATTTTGAGAGGTTACATTCCTCAAGCCCCATCCCTCAGCGTTTTACTGACAACCGCTGTATTATTGTTTCGACTGCTGCTTTAACTGGTGCTGTCACGACTCATTTGGCCGCCTTTCCTTCCAGTTCTCTGCTGCCAGTGACTGGAACGAATTGCAAAAATGGCTGAAGTTGGAGACTTTTATTTCCCTCACCAACTTTAAACATCAACTATCTGAGCAGCTAACCAGTCACTGCAGCTGTACATAGTCCATCTGTAAATAGCCCACCCAATCTATCTACCTCATCCCCATACTGTTTTTATTTTATTTACTTTTCTGCTCTTTTGCACACCAGTATCTCTACTTGCACATCATCATCTGCTCATTTATCACTCCAGTGTTAATCTGCTAAATTGTAATGCCGTTTGCACACACTATATAGACTTTCTTTTTCTACTGTGTCATTGACTTGTTTGTATTATTGCCTTGTTAATTGTTTACACCATGTGTAACTCTGTCACACTGCTTTGCTTTATCTTGGCCAGGTCGCAGTTGCAAATGAGAACTTGTTCTCAACTCACCTACCTGGTAAAATAAAGGTGAAATATATATATTTTAAAGTTTTGACGTTTGTTGAGCTTGCCCCATTCACAAGCATACCTAAACATGTATTTTGTTTTTACAGTATCCCTCTGCATAATGTCACGCCCTGAAACATGTTTTATATTATACTGAACAAAAATAAGTCGATACCATAAGTCACCTCCAACCTCGTTTTAGAGAATTTGGCATTATGTCCAACCAGCCTCACAACCGCAGACCACGTGTAACCACGCCAACTCAGGACCTCCACATCTGGCATTTTCACCTACGGGATCGTCTGAGGCCAGCCACCCGGGGAAAAAGTCAGTCTCAGTGGCTGTGCCCCTGCCCAGTCATATAAAAACCATAGATCAGGGCCTAATTTATTTATTTTAATTCACTGATTTGCTTATATGTACTGTAACTCAGCAAAATCCTTTAAATTGCTGCATGTCGCGTTTATATTTTTGCTTGACTCTGTTATACGGTTCTCAGTGGCTACAATGTGGCATTATACGGAAGTTGTAACGAGCAACTTGACTGCCATGCCCAGTTGCCAATTGTATCCAGTGTTTGAGTAGATCCGCCAATCAGCTTAAAGGGGCGGGAAGTGTCATTCTCCATCAGTGTTTGTGAAACCGATACATTTTACACTTGCGTGTACACATTGAAAGGAGAGGAGACAGCAACCATGTCGTGTCCAGGGAATAAAGACACTAAAGGTAAGAAAAAGTCCTATTTGGAAGTTATAAAATACTATATGTATGTAGTGGTATTAGTAGTCTTGCAGTTTAATGTAATGTTGTGGTCACGGAAATCATATAAGACAAATATGAAAGAACTCTCAGAAGACATGTCGGATCCTCCCTGGGAAAGGAAACAAAAGATTAATACATCATTTGCTGAATGATGTCATGGATTTCACAATTCCCCCTACATGTACTTCGCTTATCTCTAATATGTTTATACGGTGTATGTACCGCAATATGTGTCTGTACTGTTGTTACAGTAGCCAAGATTGTTGTTCACTGTCAGATGAATCGCGTCACTACGCAATTGCCTGGGGACGAAGTTACTGACAGATAAGCACAGACCAGATTTTATATCAGGTGTTATGTCAATGTTATCAGTGTACAGACTTGTTTCACAGGTCTGTGAAATCTTACTGTATTGTCTCATGTGGGATTTTTGTCTCTTCCAAGTCACAGGAAGCTTGGAAAAAGACAACAAAACATCCCAGACGACAGGTGAGTATGTACGGCCGATATCAGGTTAGGTAGGTCTAGGTGCCCAATGCTTGTAGAGACATATGCAGATGTACATTTAAAACCAAAACAGAGACTGTTTGAGGTACTGTTTTAACGAAACTACCTTATCTCACGAAATGTCATTTTATGAGACTCAAAGTACACGCTAATTATGTAATGGTTAACACAAACCTGTAGTTATTTCTCCGTTTTGGCGTTTGCACTGAGCAATCACCTGAATCAAAATGCAGTATACCCTCTTGTGCTCTCAATAATAACCCGTAACACAAGGAACATAAGGAAATGGAACAGCAGACTCCCCCTTCATGCTTCACCCCACACCTGCAACAGCAGACTCTCCCTTCATGCTTCACCCCACACCTGCAACAGCAGACTCTCCCTTCATGCTTCACCCCACACCTGCAACAGCAGACTCCCCCTTCATGCTTCACCCCACACCTGCAACAGCAGACTCTCCCTTCATGCTTCACCCCACACCTGCAACAGCAGACTCCCCTTCATGCTTCACCCACACCTGCAACAGCAGACTCCCCTTCATGCTTCACCCCACACCTGCAACAGCAGACTCCCCTTCATGCTTCACCCCACACCTGCAACAGCAGACTCTCCTTCATGCTTCACCCCACACCTGCAACAGCAGACTCTCCCTTCATGCTTCACCCCACACCTGCAACAGCAGACTCTTCATGCTTCACCCCACACCTGCAACAGCAGACTCTCCCTTCATGCTTCACCCCACACCTGCAACAGCAGACTCTCCCTTCATGCTTCACCCCCACACCTGCAACAGCAGCACAAGTAAAGAGCATGTAAGATAGGAGAGCTTTGTCACTTTTTCTACTGGTCTTAACACCTGTAACCAGCCTATTGAAAACCACCAGGACTGGGTGCTTTATTGAACAATGGCTGCTTGGTCCTGGAGTTGTAGCCGAGGCTACTAATTCACAAACCTGTTTGCAGAGCTTAACAACAGACCCCCCCCAATAAATCTGATCCCAAAAGCTTTGGAGACTATTTGCATCGAAACTGCCGAATGTTGAGATATCAGAAAGCTGTAAAACCACGAGGCCTTTGAGAAGTCATAAAATAAATATTCATGCAAGATTGTCATACCTGTTCAGATTGTATGTTCCTTTCTCTTTATCAGGTCCTAGTGAGAACCTTACAGAAACAGATGGGTATTTCTGCAGGTAACTAATTAGTAATGATATTACTCATTACATTGTTATAAATGACTTGAATGTAATGAACACCTGGTTGAAATAAGTTCAAGTGTGTTGACAGTTGAAGTGAACAAATAGTTCCTAATTTCTTGTGGTAACCGATAAGAAAGCTACACTTTCTCAAATGTCTCTCGTTCAGCTACACCCACTATGGCATAACAAGGTATTGGTATTGACAGGGGAGCATGTGTTTTTCCTTCAGCAGTTCTTTCTCTATGGACCCTGCGGAGGAGTATAAGATGAACCACAAGCGGCGAGGCCTGGCTCTCATCTTCAACCAGGAGCACTTCTACTGGTATCTGAGGATGCCCCCCGCAACGGGACCAATGCTGACCGCTCCAATCTGGTCAAAGGTATACATGGCATCAGATATGACCGTGCTTCAGAACTCCCTATAGACCGGTTCAGACAACTGCAGTGCTGATGGAGTTGTTTAAAATGTTCACACTTGATTTTTCTGATTCAGATTTGAGGACTTGAACTTTGAAGTGCAGGCCTTTGATAATCTGAAGGTGGAGGAAGTTCTGGATCAAATCAGTCAGGGTAAGCAGCACTTCTAGTCCTTCGATACCACCTAGAATAATCTGCTTAACACAGATCCTGTATCAGTCCCAGTCGGTATTATACTTCAGAATAAGAAATGATACGTCTGATACTTTATAGCGGCTGAGGCCAACCATGCTGATGCAGACTGCTTCGCCTGCGTCTTTCTGAGCCATGGAGAGAACGACCACGTCTATGCTTACGACGACAAGATCGCTATCCAGGACATCACTGCCCTGTTCAAAGGAGACAAGTGTAAGAGCCTGGTGGGCAAGCCCAAGATCTTCATACTACAGGTAAGAGGTCAGATGATGAGATGCCTTTTGAATAGATCCATTTTAGATGGAAACCTTTGACATTCAGTACTGTTGACTCATAGACCCATAGACCATATCTGATGTTTGGGGGCCGGTGAAGGCATATCTTCCTCAGACACAATACTATTATTTGTAAACATTTATCCACATAACCACAAATATTTACTGCTAAATATATATATTTTTTATATATAACCATCATATTGACTGTTTTTGGTTTCTGATTTGATTGACACCAACAGGCGTGTCGTGGGGACAAGCATGACGATCCAGTGACCCCCATGGACGTGGTGGACAGTGAAGTGAAGACCAACGAGGTGGTGGTGGATGCTGGGGTGGTCTACACCCTCCCTGCTGGCGCTGACTTCCTCATGTGTTACTCTGTGGCTGAAGGTGAGGAACACATGGCACAGCTGATAGTCCATTACAGAAAACAAGAAGAAATACTGTAAACCTTGTGGTCGTAAATGAGGATAGATGCATAGATCAGTGATACATGGAGAATAAAGACATTCATTATTTTAATTCCTTATCAACACTCACAGTTACTATTTTGTACCCAACTCCTTATTGTGACTTGTATACAGTTATGCTGTTTAGACAATATCCTAAATAACTGTTTCCCTGTGTTTGTGTAATGGTGTTTGATCACTTGATTATCCTTTGCTTCTCATTTGGATGAATGGAATACAGATCTAACTGCCATACTTGTTCCCGGTGTCCCTGTGCAGGCTACTATTCCCACCGCGAGACGATCAACGGCTCCTGGTACATCCAGGACCTGTGTGGGGCCATGCGGAAGTTCGGGGATTCCCTGGAGTTCACGGAGCTCCTGACCCTGGTTAACAGGAAGGTGTCCATGAGGAGCGTCGGGAATTGTAACGACAAGACCGCCATCGGGAAGAAACAGGTCCCCTGCTTCGCTTCCATGCTCACCAGGAAGCTCTACTTCCGACCCAAGAAGCAGTAAGGTCTCCATCCACTGGGCAGCTACTACGTCATTCCTGAATCCTGCTGTAGTTGTTTTGAATGTTTTTTTGGGGAGAAAGGTTGTCCTTGACTATAATGTCTGGTGGTTCTTTTTGTTAAACGTTTGTCTACATTATTTCGATGTTTGTCTTGAGAACCATGAAACATACTTCATCAAGCTGTGCATATTCCCTTTATTCTAATCTTTCCTATGAAACCAAATGGAGATCATGTCATTGGCTGATGATTGTGTATGCAGTGTTATTTTAACACACATTCTGTGGTGGTAAAACTGACCTAAAACAAAGCATGGTACTATACTGGTGAAACCTGCTTGGCTGCTCGGCTTCAGGCTTTCCCTGTTGGTGTTGACAGAGGTCATGGAATGTACCCGCAGGGCAGGTAAAAGAGTGACATGAGAATGGTAATTGAGCATTAACATTTCAAATGACTTTATTCTCAGTCTGTTTGTGGATAGCTGTTTGTTAAGAGGGGATTCTCAGTCAGTAAAGGATTTTGCATCACCAGTCCTTTAAGGCCTTTCTCGGGAGAATACTGCGAGCATTGACTAGTGGTTCCCTGGGCTTGATTTGTTTACATCAACTATCTGTGTCAAATATACAAAGACATGTGCACATTGTTTGAAGGAGGATGTGGCTCTGGGGTTAAATCCCTACCGTACATCCAAAAGGTGTGGCTTTGATCCTTATCTCTTGTGCAAGATTGTGCAACTGTCTTTGTCCGACATAGGAAGAAAAGTGCCGATTGGGGTAAAGAGTGGGTGGCTCTGGGGTTGAACGCCTTCCTTGCAACCAACAGGATGTGGGTTCATACCATATCAATACCGTCCAGCACGGTGTTTCCTCCGACACATTGGTGCGGCTGGCTTCCGGGTTGGAGGCGCGCTGTGTGAAGAAGCAGTGCTGCTTGGTTGGGTTGTGTTTCGGAGGAAGCATGGCTTTCGACCTTCGTCTCTCCCAAACCTGTATGGGAGTTGTAGCGATGAGACAAGAGAGTAATTAGTAACAATTGGATACCACGAAATTGGGGAGAAAAGGGGGTAAAAAATAAATAATAATATGTTGCCTTGTTCTGTCAAAAAGGGAATTTGTGTCATTTCTCTTTGTACTTGGATGTGCTTAGCCTTTACAACTCAAATGTAGTTTTACATGTTTTGAAAGTGGCAGGCTAAACGTGAACAAACAACTCCAATGTGGAAAGTACCTCTGGGAGTCAAGTGTCTAGTACACACTGCAAGTTTGGTCACATGACCTACTGTACTACTCTGACTCAGGAAAACCAGTCCTATACCATTGTTCTTTGTTATTGAGGGTATTTGACAACTGTTTTCAACTTAAGATAAGATCACTTTATTGGTAAATACACCCCCCCCCACATCCCATCTGGGCTGGGATTGGAAACCCTCCGCTTGCTGGCTCGCATCTCCAACCACTTGGCTACCTGTCGCTCCAATACTGAACAACTTTAACACTACCAATCTTTTAAATACCATTTTACACCCCCCCACATCCCATCTGGGCTGGGATTGGAAACCCTCCGCTTGCTGGCTCGCATCTCCAACCACTTGGCTACCTTTCGCTCCAATACTGAACAACTTTAACACTACCAATCTTTTTAAATAACATTTTTGTACACCACATGACTACAGGCATATTCTTCAGCCAGAAAATATGCGCAAGTGTGCATTATATAACTCAGATAAGACAACTCAGGGTACCAATCAACCGACCGTCTCATGTTTAAAAAATAAATAATTGTTAGTCACTTGGGAGATATTTACTAAAGCAATGACAATGCATGAGGTATTACTCATTTGTATGTGAACCTGAGTGCTGGACACCAATTCATGTTTCTATTTCTGAATTGTTCAAGAAAATGAGGACCGTTTTAGTCTCCATGGGTGAATATAAGGAACCACTGCTTAGTAACAGTAATGTACTTTTCTTGTATTATGGTCCACCAGGGAAATGTATCTCTGACCTTTTGGGAGATTGGGTTTGCACTAATAGCATTTGGAGAGGTGCGTGGGGCTCCTATTGAGTTAGAATCTCTCATTTATAAAATGACAGTTGTAAAACTGTTGAAATATGTTTGGGGTTTTGATGATTGAAACAAAAGTCTGAGGTGCAATAAAATATTGAAATGTAATTTGTGTTCAGTCTCAGTTCCTCTTAATCTTTGTAAACGTTCAGAATGGATCATCTCATTATATACACATCACTATTCATAACTTTGCTCTTCTATAGAAATGACACTAGCTACTATATTGAATTACTGCAATGGCCAGGAATGCAGAGAAAATATGATTAGTATTCAGGAAGATGTTTTCTCATATATTTATTACTATACTATTTATTACTATATTACTATACTACCACAAATTACTTCCAATATTGTAAACCAAAACTCTAAAATGATCTGCAGGGTTAGTAAGAAAAACGCATTGTTATCAAAATAAATGGGGGAAAATGCTGCTGCTCAGTAGTCCTTCAGTTTGATGGTGTGTGTGTGGTGCTGCTCAGTAGTCCTTCAGTTTGACGGTGTGTGTGTGGTGCTGCTCAGTAGTCCTTCAGTTTGATGGTGTGTGTGGTGCTGCTCAGTAGTCCTTCAGTTTGACGGTGTGTGTGTGTGGTGCTGCTCAGTAGTCCTTCAGTTTGACGGTGTGTGTGTGGTGCTGCTCAGTAGTCCTTCAGTTTGACGGTGTGTGTGTGGTGCTGCTCAGTAGTCCTTCAGTTTGACGGTGTGTGTGTGGTGCTGCTCAGTAGTCCTTCAGTTTGACGGTGTGTGTGTGGTGCTGCTCAGTAGTCCTTCAGTTTGACGGTGTGTGTGTGGTGCTGCTCAGTAGTCCTTCAGTTTGACGGTGTGTGTGTGTGTGGGGCTGCTCTTCATGGCTGGCTCTGGATCTGTTCTACAGGGAGCTGAAGTTGGGTTGGATTCCTTAGACGTCTCAAATCTTCTTCCACCTAAGGATGACACACACACATACACACATGATGTGTGTGAAGCCTGCTCTTTATAGACTGAATACATCAGTGGAAAGTCAATAAGCAGTGAGCAGAAGTTGTTGGATTCTGCAGTGCCTTGTATAAGTAAGTATAGCAACATACCGATGCCAACTCCTCTCTCAGCTCATTGTACTTCTGCACGTTGAAGCGCTCCTTCTTAGCACCCTTGTGGAAGTAATACAGGAACTGCCTGTCTTTGGCATCTGGATACACATAATCCTACAGAGGACAACAACCATGATCCATCTGGATAGACATAATCCTACTGAGGACAACAACCATGATCCATCTGGCAGGACATAATCCTACAGAGGACAACAACCATGATCCATCTGGATAGACATAATCCTACAGAGGACAACAACCATGATCCATCTGGATAGACATAATTCTACAGAGGACAACAACCATTATCCATCTGGATAGACATAATCCTACAGAGGACAACAACCATGATCCATCTGGATAGACATAATTCTACAGAGGACAACAACCATTATCCATCTGGATAGACATAATCCTACAGAGGACAACAACCATGATCCATCTGGACAGACGTAATCCTACAGAGGACAACAACCATGATCCATCTGGACAGACGTAATCCTACAGAGGACAACAACCATGATCCATCTGGATAGACGTAATCCTACAGAGGACAACAACCATGATCCATCTGGATAGACATAATCCTACAGAGGACAACAACCATGATCCATCTGGATAGACATAATCCTACAGAGGACAACAACCATGATCCATCTGGATAGACATAATCCTACAGAGGACAACAACCATGATCCATCTGGATAGACATAATCCTACAGAGGACAACAACCATGATCCATCTGGATAGACATAATCCTACAGAGGACAACAACCATGATCCATCTGGACAGACGTAATCCTACAGAGGACAACAACCATGATCCATCTGGATAGACATAATCCTACAGAGGACAACAACCATGATCCATCTGGATAGACATAATCCTACAGAGGACAACAACCATGATCCATCTGGATAGACATAATCCTACAGAGGACAACAACCATGATCCATCTGGATAGACGTAATCCTACAGAGGACAACAACCATGATCCATCTGGATAGACATAATCCTACAGAGGACAACAACCATGATCCATCTGGATAGACATAATCCTACAGGGGACAACAACCATGATCCATCTGGACAGACGTAATCCTACAGAGGACAACAACCATGATCCATCTGGTGCAGACTAACTTGTGTATCACTTCTCACTCATAGTTATCTGGGTTTAAATTCTAACTTGAGATAACCGTGATCCTCTGTGTAAATTATGCACGGATGTCATTAGGAGATATGATCAGAATACAGGTGATGCACCTCGGCGTAACAGAGGAATGTTGGTTTGTATCAGCCTCCTTGTTGTGGCATGGATGTACACAGTTCGTACTGTGCATTTATAAGATACTTACAAAGTCTTATAAAATCATTTAGACGCAGGACACAGGTGCTGTGGGACCAACTGGAAGGTTTACCGGTCAGACCATTTCCTGCTCCTTCTATACAGTGCATGTTATACACATTGCAGCCACAGGAGGGCAGACATACGTAGAGATTTCTCTGTTCCACTTCTAAGTGCTTATCACCTGTGTTTTGATTACATCTACCATTGATGTCAACTGCAGCGGTTTGTAGAAGTTTGACTGCACACAGTTATCTAAAGTTAGAATTCAACCCTGATAATTACTGCCTTCATACTGTACAGCGTATGGCAATGAAGGTCACATATGAGAACTTGACTACTCCAAGTTGTTGTAAGGAGACCAGGTGTGACTGAAATGAAAATGAAAGCCTTTTGTTCAAGTGCCCTGTGTGACAGTACTTTTTGTGCACACAAGGGGAGACACTGTCTTGACTACTTGTATTGAGACCGTGCTGGACATGGGTCTTCCTGTCCTTCCAGTCCTGTACTGTACCTGCTTGGTGAGGACATAGTAGGAAGACTCCGATGCTGGTGCAGTAGGTAAGGAAGTAGGTGACGGGCTCCATGACGTCCCAGGAGTACACCCACCAGGTGAGCCAGGCCAAGGCCCCGCCCTGCACAGACAGGGGCCACACCTGTCCACAGAGTCCTGGAGGAGTGGAACTCTGCACTGCGCGCCAGCTGTGCCTTCACCTATACAGGGAACGCATACGGGAGACAGAGGTTACTAGTGATAGCTAAAACAAACTCTCACACTCATGCAATCTTATCTTTGAAGGTTTACCACGACAGCTTTATGGTTGTCGACCAAAGGATAGGTAGTAGGAGTCACACAGAGACGAGAGAGATGAGACAAGAGAGACGCAAGAGAGAGAAATAAAGAGAGGAGATACTGAAAGACAGAAGGAAAGAGAAAGAGAGAAACGGAGTCAGAAGTACACCCCTCCGTACGCACACCCCTCCGGTACGCACCCCTCCCTGCACCCCTCCGGTACGCACACCCCTCCGGTACGCACACCCCTCCGGTACGCACACCCCTCCGGTACCTGTTCCAGAGGTGAGGTCCTGTTTGAGTCCATCCAGTCTTCCAGCAGCTGCCTCCGGTCCTTCACCAGGTGGTGGTCAGGCAGGTGGAGGGCGCACACCCTGGAGCAGCTGCACCATGTGCTTCATGTCCTCCACGTCCACCACATGCTCACTGGACACACTGGATGCCTCTGGACACACAACATGGGTGGAATTCATTTAAAACACAGTCACTCTGGGAACTCATGGCAAAATTATTATTATTACACTGGGAACATGCATCACTATTCCACCAATTCCACCCCAGACTGGAGGTGGATAATGACGATGAGGAGGAGGGGAGGAGGATCCTGCTGATGCTCAAGTGACTAATGATGTTTCTTTTTAGAATTACTGATAAAGATCCATTGATATCTCATCATCATCCTCTGTAGCTGTGTGATCTGTGGTCCTCTGTAGCTGTGATCTGACTGTGGTCCTCTGTAGCTGTGTGATCTGTGGTCCTCTGTAGCTGTGTGATCTGTGGTCCTCTGTAGCTGTGTGATCTGTGGTCCTCTGTAGCTGTGTGATCTGTGGTCCTCTGTAGCTGTGATCTGTGGTCCTCTGTAGCTGTGTGATCTGTGGTCCTCTGTAGCTGTGTGATCTGTGGTCCTCTGTAGCTGTGTGATCTGTGGTCCTCTGTAGCTGTGTGATCTGTGGTCCTCTGTAGCTGTGGGATCTGTGGTCCTCTGTAGCTGTGTGATCTGTGGTCCTCTGTAGCTGTGTGATCTGTGGTCCTCTGTAGCTGTGTGATCTGTGGTCCTCTGTAGCTGTGTGATCTGTGGTCCTCTGTAGCTGTGTGATCTGTGGTCCTCTGAGCTGTGATCTGTGGTCCTCTGTAGCTGTGTGATCTGTGGTCCTCTGTAGCTGTGTGAGCTGTGTGATCTGTGGTCCTCTGTAGCTGTGTGATCTGTGGTCCTCTGTAGCTGTGTGATCTGTGGTCCTCTGTAGCTGTGTGTGATCTGTGGTCCTCTGTAGCTGTGTGATCTGTGGTCCTCTGTAGCTGTGTGATCTGTGGTCCCTCTGTAGATGTGGGACTGTGGTGATCTGTAGCTGTGGGACTGTGGTCCTCTGTAGCTGTGTGACTGTGGTCCTCTGTAGCTGTGTGATCTGTGGTCCTCTGTAGCTGTGTGATCTGTGGTCCTCTGTGGTCCTCTGTAGCTGTGTGATCTGTGGTCCTCTGTAGCTGTGTGATCTGTGGTCCTCTGTAGCTGTGTGATCTGTGGTCCCTGTAGCTGTGTGATCTGTGGTCCTCTGTAGATGTGTGATCTGTGGTCCTCTGTAGCTGTGTGATCTGTGGTCCTCTGTAGATGTGTGATCTGTGGTCCTCTGTAGCTGTGTGATCTGTGGTAGCTGTGGGACTGTGGTCCTCTGTAGCTGTGTGACTGTGGTCCTCTGTAGCTGTGTGATCTGTAGCCTCTGTGGGACTGTGGTCCTCTGTAGCTGTGTGACTGTGGTCCTCTCTGTAGCTGTGTGATCTGTGGTCCTCTGTAGCTGTGTGATCTGTGGTCCTCTGTAGCTGTGTGATCTGTGGTCCTCTGTAGCTGTGTGATCTGTGGTCCTCTGTAGCTGTGTGATCTGTGGTCCCTCTGTAGCTGTGTGATCTGTGGTCCTCTGTAGATGTGTGATCTGTGGTCCTCTGTAGATGTGTGATCTGTGGTCCTCTGTAGATGTGTGATCTGGTGGTCCTCTGTAGATGTGATCTGTGGTCCTCTGTAGCTGTGTGATCTGTAGCTGTGGGACTGTGGTCCTCTGTAGCTGTGTGATCTGTGGTCCTCTGTGGCTGTGTGATCACAGGTCCTCTGTAGCTGTGTGATCTGTGGTCCTCTGTAGCTGTGTGATCTGTGGTCCTCTGGTAGCTGTGTGATCTGTGGTCCTCTGTAGCTGTGTGATCTGTGGTCCTCTGTAGCTGTGTGATCTGGTCCTCTGTAGCTGTGTGATCTGTGGTCCTCTGTAGCTGTGTGATCTGTGGTCCTCTGTAGCTGTGTGATCTGTGGTCCTCTGTAGCTGTGTGATCTGTGGTCCTCTGTGGCTGTGTGATCTGTGGTCCTCTGTAGCTGTGTGATCTGTGCTATCTTGGATTAAGGGTCCTACCTGACAGGTCGCTCCTACCAGGTGGCGTGGCGGGAATCTGTCTCCTCACCACGCGCTCTCACCACTGGTGTCCCCCAGGGCTCTGTTCTAGGCCCTCTCTTATTCTCGCTATACACCAAGTCACTTGGCTCTGTCATAACCTCACATGGTCTCTCCTATCATTGCTATGCAGACGACACACAATTAATCTTCTCCTTTCCCCTTCTGATGACCAGGTGGCTAATTCCATCTCTGCATGTCTGGCAGACATATCAGTGTGGATGACGGATCACCACCTCAAGCTGAACCTCAGCAAGACGGAGCTCCTCTTTCCTCCCGGGGAAGGACTGCCCGTTCCATGATCTCTTCATCACGGTTGACAACTCCATTGTGTCCTCCTCCCAGAGCGCTAAGAACCTTGGCGTGATCCTGGGACAACACCCTCGTTCTCAACTAACATCAAGGCGGTGTCCCGTTCCTGTAGGTTCATGCTCTACAGCATCCGCAGAGTACGACCCTGCCTCACACAGGAAGCGGCGCAGGTCCTAATCCAGGCACTTGTCATCTCCCGGGCTGGATTGCAACTCGCTGTTGGCTGGGCTCCCTGCCTGTGTCATTAAAACCCTACAACTCATCCAGAACGCCGCAGCCCGTCTGGTGTTCAACCTTCCCAAGTTCTCTCACGTCACCCCGCTCCTCCGCTCTCTCCACTGGCTTCCAGTTGAAGCTCGCATCCGCTACAAGCATTCATGGTGCTTGCCTGCGGAGCTGTGAGGAGAACGGCACCTCAGGCTACCTCAGGCTCTGATCAGGCCCTACACCCAAACAAGGGCACTGCGTTCATCCACCTCTGGCCTGCTCGCTCCCTACCACTGAGGAAGTACGGTTCCCGCCTCAGCCCAGTCAAAACTGTTCGCTGCTCTGGCCCCCCAATGGTGGAACAAACTCCCACACGACGCCAGGACAGCGGAGTCAATCACCACCTTCCGGAGACACCTGAAACCCCACCTCTTTAAGGAATACCTAGGATAGGATAAGTAATCCTTCTCACCCCCCTAAAAGATTTAGATGCACTATTTTAAAGTGGCTGTTCCACTGGATTTCATAAGGTGTATGCACCAATTTGTAAGTCGCTCTGGATAAGAGCGTCTGCTAAATGACTTAAATGTAAATGTAAATGTAATCTGTGGTCCTCTGTAGCTGTGTGATCTGTGGTCCTCTGTAGCTGTGTGATCTGTGGTCCTCTGTAGCTGTGTGATCTGTGGTCCTCTGTAGCTGTGATCTGTGGTCCTCTGTAGATGTGTGATCTGTGGTCCTCTGTAGATGTGTGATCTGTGGTCCTCTGTAGATGTGATCTGTGGTCCTCTGTAGCTGTGATCTGTGGTCCTCTGTAGCTGTGTGATCTGTGGTCCTCTGTAGCTGTGTGATCTGTGGTCCTCTGTAGCTGTGTGATCTGTGGTCCTCTGTAGCTGTGTGATCTGTGGTCCTCTGTAGCTGACTGTGGTCCTCTGTATCTGTGGTCCTCTGTAGCTGTGTGATCTGTGGTCCTCTGTAGCTGTGTGACTGTGGTCCTCTGTAGCTGTGTGACTGTGGTCCTCTGTAGCTGTGTGATCTGTGGTCCTCTGTAGCTGTGTGACTGTGGTCCTCTGTAGCTGTGTGATCTGTGGTCCTCTGTAGCTGTGTGATCTGGGGTCCTCTGTAGCTGTGGGATCTGTGGTCCTCTGTAGCTGTGTGATCTGTGGTCCTCTGTAGCCCTCTCTGTAGCTGTGTGATCTGTGGTCCTCTGTAGCTGTGTGATCTGTGTGGTCCTCTGTAGCTGTGATCTGTGGTCCTCTGCAGCTGTGTGATCTGTGGTCCTCTGTAGCTGTGGGACTGTGGTCCTCTGTAGCTGTGTGATCTGAAGTGGGGACTGTGGTCCCTGTAGCTGTGGGGACTGTATCTGTGTGATCTGTGGTCCTCTGTAGATGTGTGATCTGTGGTCCTCTGCAGCTGTGGGACTGTGGTCCTCTCTATCTGTGGTCCTCTGTGGGACTGCTGTGGGACTGTGGTCCTCTGTAGCTACAACCAGGACTGTGGTCCTCTCTGTAGCTGTGGGACTGTGGTCCTCTGTAGCTGTGGGACTGTGGTCCTCTGTGTGGTCCTCTGTAGATGTGTGATCTGTGGTCCTCTGTAGATGTGGTCCTCTGTAGCTCTGTGGTCCTCTGTAGCTGTGGGACTGTGGTCCTCTGTAGCTGTGGGACTGTGTCCTCTGTAGCTGTGGGACTGTGGTCCCTGTAGCTGTGGGACTGTGGTCCTCTGTAGCTGTGGGACTGTGGTCCTCCTTGCAACTGGAACTGTGGTCCTCTGTAGCTGTGGGACTGTGGTCCTCTGTAGCTGTGGGACTGTGGTCCTCTGTAGCTGTGGGACTGGTCCTCTGTAGATGTGTGATCATGGTCCCTCTGTAGCTGTGGGACTGTGGTCCTCTGTGGCTGTGGGACTGTGGTCCTCTGTAGATGTGTGATCTGTGGTCCTCTGTAGCTGTAGGACTATGGTCCTGCAGCTGTGGGACTGTGGTCCTCTGTGGCTGTGGGACTGTGGTCCTCTGTAGCTGTGGGACTGTGGTCCTCTATGGCTGTGGGACTGTGGTCCTCTGTAGCTGTGGGACTGTGGTCCTCTGTAGCTGTGGGACCTGGCGGTCTCTGTAACTGTGCTATGGGTCCTCTGCTGGCTATGGGACTGTGGTCCTCTGTAGCTGTGTGATCTGTGGTCCTCTGTAGCTGTGGGACTGTGGTCCTCTCTGTGGGACTACATGGTCCTCTGTAGCTGTGGGACTGTGGTCCTCTGTAGCTGTGGGACTGTGGTCCTCTGTAGCTGTGGGACTGTGGTCCTCTGTAGCTGTGTGACTGTGGTCCTCTGTAGCTGTGTGATGTGGGACTGTGGTCCTCTTCTGTAGGACTGTGGTGATCTGGTCCTCTGTAGCTGTGTGACTGTGGTCCTCTGTAGCGCTGTGGGACTGTGGTGATCTGTGTGGTCCTCTGTAGCTGTGGACTGTGGTCCTCTGTAGCTGTGGGACTGTGGTCCTCTGTAGCTGTGTGACTGTGGTCCTCTGTAGCTGTGGGACTGTGGTCCTCTGTAGCTGTGTGATGTGTAACTGTGGTCCTCTGTAGCTGTGGGTTTGTGGTCCTCTGTAGCTGTGTGACTGTGGTCCTCTGTAGCTGTGGGACTGTGGTCCTCTGTAGCTGTGGGACTGTGGTCCTCTGTAGCTGTGGGACTGTGGTCCTCTGTAGCTGTGGGACTGACTGTGGGACTGTGGTCCTCTGTAGCTGTGGGACTGTGGTCCTCTGTAGCTGTGGGACTGTGGTCCTCTGTAGCTGGTAGAGCATGTTGGATGCCAGGATGTGGTTCTCCCAGTAGCTAAGTCAGAATAAAGCTGCTAGATGGCATTTATTATTATGTCCATCATCATCATCATCATCATCTCTTAAACTGTTTAAACTACCTATGTTTTGCTTTCTGGATGTTTCCATCATTGATGAGCTGTGGACTGTGGTCCTCTTTCAGGGGGAGTGGGTATCGTTCTACAGGGGACCTGTGGCTGTGGTCCTTGTAAAGGATATAAACTGGAAGTCTGTTGCACACCATCTATGGAGACTGTGGATATAGTGTCTATGGTGTCTATAGAGTGCTCCGTAGCTCAGAATAAAGCATCTCTGTAGGAGACTGAGGATAACAGATGGATATAGTGTCTAAGGTGCTTTAGCTACCGTGTCTGTAGGAGACAGGAGGATATCATATAAACACCCGTCATCATCTTCTCTTAAACCATCTGTAAGACAGGAGGATAACAGATGGATATAGTGTCTTGGTGTCTTATTAGCTTCACCATCTTTCAGGGGATAACAGATGGATATAGTCTCTGTATAACTGCATCATTAACAGATTATAGTCTATGGGAAAGGTAGCTACCCGTGCACCATCTGTAGGAGACAGGAGGATAACAGATGGATATAGTGTCTAGGTCTGTCTATAGAGGTGCTGTTAGCACCCGTGCACCATCTGAGGAGACAGGAGGATAACAGATGGATATAGTGTCTACAGGAAGTGCTGTTGTGGTGTCTATAGAAGCTATGCACCATCTGTAGGAGACAGGAGGATAACAGATGGATATAGTGTCTACAGGGGTGGTGTCTATAGAGGTGCTGTTAGCTACCCGTGCACCATCTGTAGGAGACAGGAGGATAACAGATGGATATAGTGTCTACAGGGGTGGTGTCTATAGAGGTGCTGTTAGCTACCCGTGCACCATCTGTAGGAGACAGGAGGATAACAGATGGATATAGTGTCTACAGGGGTGGTGTCTATAGAGGTGCTGTTAGGCATCTGTCAGGAGGATAACAGATGGATATAGTGTCTACAGGGTGGTGTCTATAGAGGTGCTGTTAGCTACCCGACCATCTGTAGGAGACAGGAGGATAACAGATGGATATAGTGTCTACAGGGGTGGTGTCTATAGAGGTGCTGAGCTGTGCACCATCTGTAGGAGACAGGAGGATAACAGATGGATATAGTGTCTACAGGGGTGGTGTCTATAGAGGTGCTGTTAGCATACCAGGCACCATCTGTAGGAGACAGGAGGATAACAGATGGATATAGTGTCTGGGTGGTGTCTACAGGGGTGGTGTCTATAGAGGTGCTGTTAGCTACCCGTGCACCATCTGTAGGAGACAGGAGGATAACAGATGGATATAGTGTCTGTGACAGTAGCCCATATCATAAAGTATCTCAGAGTAGGTGTGCTGATCTAGGATCAGTTCTGCCCTGTCCATTAAATCATATTCATTATTATCTAAAAGGCTGAACTACTCCTAGATAGGCACTCATACTCTGAAATGCTTTATGAATACGGGCAAATGTTTGCATTTGAGTGTGTGTACACAACATTTGTGTGTGTACAACATATTTGTGCGTGTGTACACCATATATTTATGTGTGTATACAACATATTTGTGTGTGTGTCCTACCTTTGGTGAGCACAGAGGCAGAGGTGACTCCTGTCTTCTCTCTGCAGGTCGTGGATGAGGTCTCCTACAGTCATTAACATGGGCCTGAGGAAGAACAGACAGCTCTCCTGCCTGGAGGGTAGCGGTACAGCCAGCACCGGTCGTCCATGTTTATACTGCAACACCACATCTAGACCGCAGACAGAGAATAACACCAGGTAAAATTGGCAGTTTAATGGCCTTGTGTTTAAAAATACAGTGCAGCTCATTCTCACCGTTTTAAATAACTGAGCTCATTGCATACAACAATATATGGATTGTCTCTGCGTTTATTAATAGTGATATGAACAGTCTACCAAAGATTACAATTCTAAAGCCTTTCATCATCGGCTGGCACTTTAGAATAAAGAACTGCACTGTGTGTAAAGTCAAGGCAGCCAGGGTAATACATTAATTGTAGAAAGGTTCACTGTAATGCCAGTATCATACCACTAGAGGGTGCTACAGTACTGCAGAAGACCACTTGGGGAGGACACCTCCACTGTGGCTGTCTGGGATGGATCTGAAATGAGAGAACACAGGGAGTCCCATTCAGACCAAGGTCTCTTTCAGAAGGAACCATTCGTACACAATTTACAAAATAACATTAAATCAGCAAATAGGTCTCCAATCAACATAATGAACAGCCCGAGAGGCACCAGAACATACTGTTACAAGGAACGCTGTAGAGTTTTTCCATACATGGGCGGCAAAGCAACTAAAAACAGAATGTCTTAGTGGCTATCAGCTCAGTATCAACAGAAGTCCTCCCTTGGCAAACGATCATGCTGCCAAAGACAGAAAGACAAACATTTGAAGTTCTACATGAATAAAATGAGAGTCGGAAAACGACCAGCTTCTATTCTACGTGACATCTTTGTTTTGCCAGGGAATGATCTTGATTATCATTTTAAATGTAGACAATCATTGCAAGTCATTTTTACTGAGACACTGTGTGATGTAAACATTGGGATAAGGACATATTTCCAGAATCTCATTTCCAAGAAACTGCATCATCATCATTATATTACCGCAGCCTATCTTGCTACACCCCCATGAACCACAGAATAGCCTACAGCCGACAGATTTGTTTTGCTGACAACACCATGTCAAAGCTTCTGCTGACGCGACATTTCTCCATTTGATTTCAATACCTTCTTGGCCTGGATGGAAAACCGTTCCGTGTTCATATTCACAATCATATCCCTCCCAACATCACTATCCAATCTCACTGAGGTAAGGGTAAAAGGCTGACTCTCACCAATCTCACTGAGGTAAAGGTAAAAGGCTGGCTCTCACCAATCTCACTGAGGTAAGGGTAAAAGGCTGACTCTCACCAATCTCACTGAGGTAAAGGTAAAAGGCTGGCTCTCACCAATCTCACTGAGGTAAGGGTAAAAGGCTGACTCTCACCAATCTCACTGAGGTAAAGGTAAAAGGCTGGCTCTCACCAATCTCACTGAGGTAAGGGTAAAAGGCTGACTCTCACCAATCTCACTGAGGTAAAGGTAAAAGGCTGGCTCTCACCAATCTCACTGAGGTAAAGGTAAAAATGACTCTCACCAATCTCACTGAGGTAAGGGTAAAAGGCTGGCTCTCACCAGGTATCTCTCACCAATCTCACTGAGAGTAAATGGTAAAATGGCTGGCTCTCACCAATCTCACTGAGAAGGGTAATCCCCTTCATGATCCCATGCTGGGTAATACAATGATTTGGAGTATTAGGTTTAATGGTTGGTGTATATGTTGTGTGGCACTGCAGCTGGAAGTAATGAAAAGGAGCTGGTAAGATACCAGACTGAATGATGATGTGTTGAATATATATATCACAATGTGTGTGCGCAAAATGGTGTGAAAGCCTTTTTGGTTTGCTACATATCAACACAACTCCCAATAAGTAGTGATTCAGGCATGCATTCTGCCACTATTAAACACATGCTCCCACAACCACAGTGGGCAATGATGCATGATGTTAAATGTGAGAAATGAATAAGGGTTTAGGTCATAACTGTTGAATTAATGATGTGCCTGCTACAGAACATTACCCCATCCACACCATTAAAATGGAAATGACTCCACCCGGTAAGAAGAGGACTTGGAGGGTTTTGCCAACGATGCCTAGTGAACACTACAGCACCTTCTGGGCAAAAACCAAGTTGGGCCCCTTGTGTTGGAAGCCTGTAAAGTGTGTGGCTGCAGTGTGTGATGTATTCAAAATATGAAGCATGATGGCATGTTGTGATCAAATGCAAAAGACTATTCAAAATGAAGCATTCCTTTCTGATGGCATTAGAAGCCTAATGTGTGACATCGTGACCTTAAAGTGATCAAATGTCAATATCTACTCAACTAAATGTAGACTACTTTCTGACCCCACATAAAGGTCAGTATTAGGTGTGAGTGAAAAAATGGATTTCTTATCAATGGATTCCTTCTGCTGTAGAATAACAGTTTAATAGAAAAGGAGTCTGGGTGGTTGAATGAATCAGTGAGTCTCTGTCCCAGAGGCAGTGCCATCCAGGGACCTGACAGAGTGGTGTGTGTGTGTGTCTGACAGCCACTCCTCTTCACAACCCCCAGTCCATAGCCTGGGCTGTCAGCCAATCAATATCAAGTTAAAGAAGAGAGTGCAAGAGCATCCGAGTGCTACGGTCAAAGCACACAAAGGAAAGGACAGGGGACATGCATCCGTACACTGCTACAGCTACAGGTCAAAGACACTGCACAAAGGAAAGGACAGGGGACATGCATCCGTACACTGCTACAGCTACAGGTTAAAGACACCGCACAAAGGAAAGGACAGGGGACATGCATCCCTACACTGCTACATGACCGCACAAAGGAAAGGACAGGGGACATGCATCCCTACACTGCTACAGCTGCACACCGCACAAAGGAAAGGACAGGGACATGCATCCACACTGCACAGCTTAAATCCTATGGACAAAAGACACCGCACAAAGGAAAGGACAGGGGACATGCATCCCTACACTGTTACAGCTAAGGTCAAAGACACAGCACAAAGGAAAGGACAGGGGACATGCATCCCTACACTGGGCTACAGGTCAAAGACACCACAAAGGAAAGGACAGGGGACATGCATCCCTACACTGTACAGCTACAGGTCAAAGAACCGCACAAAGGAAAGGACAGGGGACATGGCCCTGCAGTGCTACAGGTCAAAGACACCGCACAAAGGAAAGGACAGGGGACATGCATCCCTACACTGCTACAGCTACAGGTCAAAGACACCGCACAAAGGAAAGGACAGGGGACATGCATCCCTACACTGCTACAGCTACAGGTCAAAGACACCGCACAAAGGAAAGGACAGGGGACATGCATCCGTACACTGCTACAGCTACAGGTCAAAGACACCGCACAAAGGAAAGGACAGGGGACATGCATCCCTAACTGTTACAGCTACAGGTCAAAGACACCGCACAAAGGAAAGGACAGGGGACATACTACACTGTTACAGCTACAGGTCAAAGACACCGCACAAAGGAAAGGACAGGGGGACATCATCCGTACACTGCTACAGCTACAGGTCAAAGACACCGCACAAAGAGGAAAGGACAGGGGACATGCATCCGTACACTGCTACAGCTACAGGTCAAAGACACCGCACAAAGGACAGGGGACATGCATCCTACACTGCTACAGCTACAGTCAAAGAACCGCACAAGGACAGGGGACATGCATCCGTACACTGCACAGCTAAGGAGTCACCGGGACAGGGGACATGCATCCGTACACTGCTACAGCTGGTCAAAGACACCGCAGGAAAGGACAGGGGACATGCATCCACACTGTTACAGCTAGGAACCGCACAGGACAGGGGACATGCATCCATGTGCTACAGCTACAGGTCAAAGACACCGCACAAAGGAAAGGACAGGGGACATGCATCCCTACACTGTTACAGCTACAGGTCAAAGACACCGCACAAAGGAAAGGACAGGGACATGCATCCCTACACTGGCTACAGGTCAAAGACACCGCACAAAGGAAAGGACAGGGGACATGCATCCGTAACTGTTACAGCTACAGGTCAAAGACACCGCACAAAGGAAAGGACAGGGGACATGCATCCGTACACTGCTACAGCTACAGGTCAAAGACACCGCACAAAGGAAAGGACAGGGGACATGCATCCCTACACTGCTACAGCTACAGGTCAAAGACACTGCACAAAGGAAAGGACAGGGGACATGCATCCCTACACTGCTACAGCTACAGGTCAAAGACACCGCACAAAGGAAAGGACAGGGGACATGCATCCCTACACTGCTACAGCTACAGGTCAAAGACACCGCACAAAAGGAAAGGACAGGGGACATGCATCCATACACTGCTACAGCTACAGGTCAAAGACACCGCACAAAGGAAAGGACAGGGGACATGCATCCCTACACTGCTACAGCTACAGGTCAAAGACACCGCACAAAGGAAAGGACAGGGGACATGCATCCCTACACTGCTACAGCTACAGGTCAAAGACACCGCACAAAGGAAAGGACAGGGGACATGCATCCCTACACTGCTACAGCTGGTCAAAGACACCGCACAAAGGAAAGGACAGGGGACATGCATCCCTACACTGCTACAGCTACAGGTCAAAGACACCGCACAAAGGAAAGGACAGGGGACATGCATCCCTACACTGCTACAGCTACAGGTCAAAGACACCGCACAAAGGAAAGGACAGGGGACATGCATCCCTACACTGTTGCAGCTACAGGTCAAAGACACCGCACAAAGGAAAGGACAGGGGACATGCATCCCTACACTGTTACAGCTACAGGTCAAAGACACCGCACAAAGGAAAGGACAGGGGACATGCATCCCTACACTGCTACAGCTACAGGTCAAAGACACCGCACAAAGGAAAGGACAGGGGACATGCATCCCTACACTGTTACAGCTACAGGTCAAAGACACCGCACAAAGGAAAGGACAGGGGACATGCATCCGTACACTGTTACAGCTACAGGTCAAAGACACCGCACAAAGGAAAGGACAGGGGACATGCATCCCTACACTGCTACAGCTACAGGTCAAAGACACCGCACAAAGGAAAGGACAGGGGACATGCATCCCTACACTGTTACAGCTACAGGTCAAAGACACCGCACAAAGGAAAGGACAGGGGACATGCATCCCTACACTGCTACAGCTACAGGTCAAAGACACCGCACAAAGGAAAGGACAGGGGACATGCATCCCTACACTGCTACAGCTACAGGTCAAAGACACCGCACAAAGGAAAGGACAGGGGACATGCATCCCTACACTGCTACAACTACAGGTCAAAGACACCGCACAAAGGAAAGGGACATGCATCCGTACACTGCTACAGCTACAGGTCAAAGACACCGCACAAAGGAAAGGACAGGGGACATGCATCCCTACACTGCTACAGCTACAGGTCAAAGACACCGCACAAAGGACAGGGACATGCATCCGTACACTGCTACAGCTACAGGTCAAAGACACCGCACAAAGGAAAGGACAGGGGACATGCATCCGTACACTGCTACAGCTACAGGTCAAAGACACCGCACAAACAGGGGACATGCATCCCTACACTGGACAAAGACACCGCACAAAGGACAGGGGACATGCATCCGTACACTGCTACAGCTACAGGTCAAAGACACCGCACAAAGGAAAGGACAGGGGACATGCATCCGTACACTACTACAGCTACAGGTCAAAGACACCGCACAAAGGAAAGGACAGGGGACATGCATCCATACACTGCTACAGCTACAGGTCAAAGACACCGCACAAAGGAAAGGACAGGGGACATGCATCCCTACACTGCTACAGCTACAGGTCAAAGACACCGCACAAAGGAAAGGACAGGGGACATGCATCCGTACACTGCTCCAGCTACAGGTCAAAGACACCGCACAAAGGAAGGACAGGACATGCATCCCTACACTGCTACAGCTACAGGTCAAAGACACCGCACAAAGGAAAGGACAGGGGACATGCATCCCTACACTGCTACAGCTACAGGTCAAAGACACCGCACAAAGGAAAGGACAGGGGACATGCATCCCTACACTGCTACAGCTACAGGTCAAAGACACCGCACAAAGGAAAGGACAGGGGACATGCATCCGTACACTGCTACAGCTACAGGTCAAAGACACCGCACAAAGGAAAGGACAGGGGACATGCATCCCTACACTGCTACAGCTACAGGTCAAAGACACCGCACAAAGGAAAGGACAGGGGACATGCATCCATACACTGCTACAGCTACAGGTCAAAGACACCGCACAAAGGAAAGGACAGGGGACATGCATCCCTACACTGTTACAGCTACAGGTCAAAGACACCGCACAAAGGAAAGGACAGGGGACATGTATCCCTACAGCTACAGGTCAAAGACAGAGGGGTGAGAGCAGTGGCGACCCGTCATTAGAGCCCCACCTGTTTTGAGACCCACATTTTAGGGGGGGCTTGCCATTAATACATGTTCCATAACAGTTTGCAAACAATGTAAATATAAATATATATATATATATCATTGAGTTAATAAAGTCTCCATACAAACATGGTCTCTTTTTTTGTTTTTTTGAGTAATGCAGCTCCACAATGCAGGTATTTTATCCTTGCTCAGTGCTTTCTGCGGTGCTGGGGCGAGCCAGCAGAAAATATGGAGCGCTGTGCCGTGACTGGCTCAGTGTTCAGTCACTTATGGGGTCACTACGTCACCACCAAGTCAAAGGGTCGAGCTGAAAATTCTAGCCCCTTGGGTGCTGCCATAGAGTTACATTAGAAGTGCCCATCCAGGAAGGCTCAAGGTTATTTGCTACAGATAAAATGACATCAAATCATGTTATATGTAAAGTATCTTTGATTGGACTGATCATGTCAACATCATACTTAGCTAAGTCTTAGCTAAGAGTAATCATCATGAATCAAGCCATTCCTTTTTAATATTGTTTAGTAAGCTGTTAGTAGCCCATGTGCCTCACCCTAATAATTTACCCCTCTTAATTTCATCTACTGTTCTGACTTGGTGGTGCATAACCTGTTTTATAACCTGTTTTAGAGAAATGTAATCATCAAATATTTGAAGAGCTGCCATTGTCTGCTTTTATATGCCCCTTTATTTATCCTATAGTTCTGACTTGCTGTACAGGGATAACACCATGTTCTGAATTCTGTCGCTGTACATTTCAAAAGTGCTGAACAAATAGTTATTTTGACTACGTCTGTCCTAGCTCGCTCATTAATGTCTTAATTGAAATTACAGATTGCCTCTCCATTTTGAACATCCCAAAGAAGCAGGCAGAATAAACTAAATCAAACATCTGTACATGGAAAAAGACAGATTTCAACTTGCCAAATTGAGCCCCGTTTTAAATGATCACTGAGAATAAATGTACCAGGCACGAGATGTGTATCATTTACACAGGCAACTATTTTTATTTGGAAAAAAATATTCTGTTCCATTTTATTCTGTTGTATTACATAATGTCTTTTTTTTTCTATAAAATAGTTGTGTCTTGACTGCGGTAAGGGCTCAAGAAATAAGAGCATCTTGTCTGCTAAATTAACAAAACAAGGCTATGCCATTGCACAGCCATAGGCGTCTACAAGCAAGCTCCACTGCGTTCCAGGCCACGGTGTTCCAGGCCACGGTGTTCCAGCTATAACCAGTTGATATTACGACTGTGTTCCACGATATACTATAACCAGTTGATATTACAGACTGTGTTCCAGGATATACATAACCAGTTGATATTACAGACTGTGTTCCACGATATACTATAACCAGTTGATATTATTATTACAGTTGGTGTTCAACCTTCCCAAGTTCTCTCACGCCACTGGCTTCCAGTTGAAGCCAGGACCATGGTGCCACGGAGCTGTGAGGGGCAGGCACCCTCAAAACCTCCAGGCTCTGATCAGGCCCTACACCCAAACAAGGGCACTGGTTCATCCACCTCTGGCCTGCTCGCCTCCCTACCACTGAGGAAGTACAGTTAAAGCCCAGTCAAAACTGTGTCTGGCCCCCAATGGTGGAACAAACTCCCTCACGAGTCAATGATAAACCCCACCTTTTACAGACTTCTCACCCCCCTTAAAAGTTTAGATGCACTATTGTAAAGTGGCTGTTCACTGGATGTCATAAGGTGAATGCACCAATTTGTATATCCCAAATGACTTAAATGTAAATGTAAATTACAGACTGTGTTCCAAGATATACTATAACCAGTTGATATTACAGACTGTGTTCCACGATATACTATAACCAGTTGATATTACAGACTGTGTTCCACAATATACTATAACCAGTTGATATTACAGACTGTGTTCCACGATATACTATAACCAGTTGATATTACAGACTGTGTTCCACGATATACTATAACCAGTTGATATTACAGACTGTGTTCCACGATATACTATAACCAGTTGATATTACAGACTGTGTTCCACGATATACTATAACCAGTTGATATTACAGACTGTGTTCCACGATATACTATAACCAGTTGATATTACAGACTGTGTTCCACGATATACTATAACCAGTTGATATTACAGACTGTGTTCCACGATATACTATAACCAGTTGATATTACAGACTGTGTTCCACGATATACTATAACCAGTTGATATTACAGACTGTGTTCCACGATATACTATAACCAGTTGATATTACAGACTGTGTTCCACGATATACTATAACCAGTTGATATTACAGACTGTGTTCCACGATATACTATAACCAGTTGATATTACAGACTGTGTTCCACGATATACTATAACCAGTTGATATTACAGACTGTGTTCCACGATATACTATAACCAGTTGATATTACAGACTGTGTTCCACGATATACTATAACCAGTTGATATTACAGACTGTGTTCCATGATATACTATAACCAGTTGATATTACAGACTGTGTTCCACGATATACTATAACCAGTTGATATTACAGATTCAATAAATTAATCTTAAATGGCACTTGTTTTTTTTAATGACTGAATATACAGTATATGGGCCAATTTAGCCATTAGGATTTGTTATCTGTAATGGTTATGATAAATTAGGCACTATTGTGATCTGTTGGAATATATGTAAATGTGCACATCATTTACTCCATTGCAGGCATTGTGTTCTAAAAATAGTCAAACGGTCAGATTGTGCATTCAGTCAAGCACTAGTGGCCACAGCCGCAATTCAGGGGCAAAATATTCCCTCCCTTTTATCGTTCTCATTTGTGAAATGCTTTTTGTGGTGACGGGGACTGGAGGCATTTGAGCAATGTGACGTTTGTTTGTGTGTTAGTGTGTGTGCGCGTGTGTGACTGTGGTGTGTGCGTGCACATTTGTTTGTCTACATTTGTGTGTATGCACGTGTGCGTTTGTCTGTTATGTGTGTGTGTTTTATACATATGAAAAGTGCACGGCTAAGGAGCCGAGCGTCAAACTCAGAGGCCGAGGTCATTTATCTCTGGGGTGAAGACGCGCTGTGCATAGGGATATACTGCCGACGACGGAGGATTCAACACCTGGAAATCTGTAAGCAGTCCGTCTCAATGCCATGTTGCACCGTTCCCATCATACAACACATCAAATGGGAGATGACTGTCATGGTGGAACAGGAACACACTCAGAGCTATAGAATTAATACCTTATTACAGTATTCATATATCAATGGGTGACAGAACGTATTCATTAAGAGCTATAGAATTAATACCGTAATAAAGTATTCCCTTCATATATCAATGGGTGACAGAACGTATTCATTAAGAGCTATAGAATTAATACCGTAATACAGTATTCCCTTCATATATCAATGGGGGACAGAACGTATTCATTAAGAGCTATAGAATTAATACCGTAACAGTATTCCCTTCATATATCAATGGGTGACAGAACGTATTCATTAAGAGCTATAGAATTAATACCATAATACAGTATTCCCTTCATATATCAATGGGGACAGAACGTATTCATTAAGAGCTATATAATTAATACCGTAATACAGTATTCCCTTCATATATCAATGGGGACAGAACGTATTCATTAAGAGCTATATAATTAATACCGTTACAGTATTCCCTTCATATATCAATGGGGGACAGAACGTATTCATTAAGAGGCTATATAATTAATACCGTGCAGTATTCCCTTCATATATCAATGGGGGACAGAACGTATTCATTAAGAGCTATATAATTAATACCTTAATACAGTATTCCTTCATATATCAATGGGTGACAGAACGTATTCATTAAGAGCTATAGAATTAATACCGCATATATCAATGGGTGACAGAGAATTAAGAGCTATATAATTAATACCGTAATACAGTATTCCCTTCATATATAAATGGGTGAACAACGTATTAAGAGCTATAGAATTAATACCATAATATAGTATTCCCTTCATATATCAATGGGGGGACAGAACGTATTCATTAAGAGCTATATACTGCCGTAATACAGTATTCCCAGAGTTCATGTATCAAATCGGGGGCATGCTTTCCTGGTCTCTATGGGGTGCCACAGGGATTCAATTCTCGGACTCTGTTCATATATCAATGATGTTGCTCTTGGGGACCATTCATTAAGAGCACTATTCCAAACGAGCTTCAATGCATACAACATTCATTCCGAGCCTCCAACTGCTCTTAATACGCTAGTAAAACCAAATTCTTCATATATCATGGTGGACCAGCACGCCTGACAGCATCACCAGCTATATAATTAATATGTGGACATCATATACCTAGGTGTCTGGCTAGACAGCTAAACTATTCTTCCAGACTCATATCAAACATCTAATACCTTAAATCAAATCAAGTATTCCCTTCATATTCAATGGGGGGACAAACGTATTCATTAACGCCGCTAAACTTAATAGTAAAACTGTATTCCTTCATATATCAATGGGGGGACAAGAGCGTATTCATCTACAAATATAATTAAACCTGCAGTATTCCCTCATAGTATCAGTTTTGTCACTAAAGCACCTTATTCATTAAGCTATATAATTAATGCAGTCGGCTATTCCCTTCATATTCAATGGGGGACCCACTGGCTCCAGGTCATCTACAACTTCATTAAGAGCTATATAATTAATACCGTAATACAGTATTCCCTTCATATATCAATGGGTGACAGAACGTATTCATTAAGAGCTATAGAATTAATACCGTAATACAGTATTCCATTCATATATCAATGGGTGACAGAACGTATTGGCCTTCATTAAGAGCTACAGAATGAATAATCCTGCAGGTTTCTTACTTCCCAGCCAAGCACCTGGGGGTTTAGATGAGCCACTCATTTAGCCCTCAGCGAGACACGGGCCGAGTCAAGTGCAATTCAAACAAGAGGGACGACTCCATCAGCATTCCCAGCGGCGTTCAATTAGACGTGCACCCCCGCCTGTGAAATAAAAACACAACCCCCCCCTCATCCAATCAATATGCACGGTGTTGAGGTAACTGCTGCAGCCACAACGCCCTGGCCCTTCGGTGACATTCACACATTTTGTGACTCCTTCAAGGAACAGAGGCTAGTAGCTACAGCTGATATTTCGCAACGTCTGTTCCTTCATCTCTCATTTCTTATCTCCAAATGTAATATTCCATATCTCAAAACAATAGACTGCATGATGCAACAGATTCCACCCCAGAGGAACTATATTAACTTTGAGTGGTTTGTTCTCAGAGTCAGACACAGCACAGTGGCACAGCACTTTCCTCCTTCACTTGTATACAGTCAACCAGGAGTTCAAAGTGATATGCTCCGTTTCTCCACTATCCTATTGGAGTCCAGGCCAGAAATAAAGTTGGTTTTCAGAGGGTCAGTACAGCAGCAGCTTGGTGATAAACTGTCCTTCCCTCCTTAGTAAGGTGGAGCAGCCATAGCCAGTAGTGTTCATCAGGGGACATCATGGTGATTGATTGGTGACAGTCACAGGCTGGCTGGTTAATTTCTCCAGTGGCAGGCAGGCAGGCAGGCAGGCAGGCAGGCAGGCAGGCAGGCAGGACCAGACCCAGTTATTATGGCTCCTGTCACAGGCTGAGCTATGGCCCCTCATGGGGCCCTGTTTCAGTACCCACCACCCACTGTACCACAACCCAGGGTTCTAACACCATCTCATGCTGAATGGTTCCTTTGCTACTTCTCCCCAAGAGGCACTCCTGTAGATCTGAACGTCTCTGATGGGTGCAAGCAACATACCAACCTATCAGAAGGAATGGTTGAGCAATTGCATTTGGCTTAAACCTATCAAATCCTTTCCGATCTACAGGAGTGTCTAAGGACTAGGGGCTTGGTGTTTGAGTTGGAATTCAGCACCAACAGACCAATAGTGTGGCCAGTCTGGGTCCACCTCACACCCACCCAGCTCTGACAAATCATTTAGAAGAGTGTCTAGGTGGTACAGTACGAGGGCTATGGGGCAATCTGTACTGGAATTTAGCACCAACAGACCGATACTGTGGCCAGTCTGGGCCACCTCACCCCACCCAGCTCTGACAAATCATTTAAAGAGGTCTAGGTGGTACTGGGCTATGGGGGCGATCTGTACTGGAATTTAGCACCAACCAATGGCGTGGCCAGTCTGGGTCCACCCAACTGACCAGAAGAGGAGGAGTTATCCTTTTGGGTGCAGCTGGACACGGCCCAGGAAACAAAGACTATCTGGCAGCAGGTAGCCTAGCGGTTAGAGTGTTGCTGGTTCTAGGCCTAAACCCATTTAGTCGACTGGCTGATTGTTTAGTCGACAGTAGAGCAGTAACAACAAAAACATGACTGGCACCTGTCTGACTGATCCATTGTGGAGCCCGTGGGGAAGGCAGTCCATCACTAAGACATGTGCTACTGAAATTATAGATGGTAATATTAACAACAATTGTGCAACAAAAATAAAAATGATATAATTTAATAACACATGCTCTTTCTCCCCGTTAGACAGGAGTTGCTGTTCACGGTTTAGAGTGCGCTGTTTAATTGCCGCCTTTTCCTAGACCATGTTGCTATGTGCATAATAGAAAAGGTTGTCTCAAATTGTGAGCACAAATGTGTTCACTTCTGTTGGTGAGCATTTCTCCTTTTCCAAGATAATCCATCCACCTGACAGGTGTGGCATATCAAGAAGCTGATTAAGCAGCACCTTGTGCGGGGATAATGTGCAGTTTTGTCACAACACAATGCCACAGATGTCTCAAGTTGAGGTTCAGCACAGCAGCAATTGGCATGCTGACTGCAGGAATGTCTACTAGAGTCGTTGCCAGAGAATTTAATGTTAATTTCTCTACCATAAGCCACCTCAATGTCATTTCAGAGAATTTGGCAGTACGTCCAACTGGCCTCACAACCCCAGACTACGTGTTATTTTTTTTTATTGTATATTGTTTTAACCTTTATTAAACTACCACAGTCAGTTAAGAAAAACATTTTATTTACAATGACAGCCTACCCCTGCAAACCCGGATGATGCTGGGCCAATTGGCCTCTTGCACTGAGATGCAGTACCTTACACCGCTGTGCCACTCGGGAGCCTCATGTGTAAGGCGTCGTGTGGGCGAGCGGTTTGCTGATGTCAACGTAGTGAATAGAGTGCCCCATGGTGGCGATGGGGTTATGGTATGGGCAGGGATAAGCAATTTGAACGCAGAGATAAGGTCCATTGTCGTCCCATTCATCCGCCGCCATCACCTCATGTTTCAGCAGGATAATACACGGCCCGCAAGGATCTGGACACAATTATTGAAAACTGAAAATGTCCCAGTTCTTCCATGGCCAGCAGACTCACCAGACATGTCACCCACTGAGCATGTTTGGGATGGTCTGGATCGACAGCGTGTTTCAGTTCCCACCAATATCAAGTAGAGGTCGACCGATTAATCGCCATGGCCGATTAATTAGGGCCGATTTCAAGTTTTCATAACAAATCAGTAATCGGTATTTGCATTCCACGAGTAAACTGCATACAGGCCAAGCTGGTTCAAATCCCTGAGCCGACTCCGTTAAACATTGGTGGATCTGCCCTTGAGCCAGGCACTTAACACAAGTTGCTCCAGGGTCGCCATCATGAGTGGCTGATCCCCCTGGCCGTGACCCCACTCTAGAGGGTGTCTCAGGGGAAGTGGGAAATGCAAAAAAAACATTTCAATTTCATTACACTGTACAGGTTAGACATTTGCACGTGTGAAACAGGACAAATACAAGCACCTCCTATTTGACCTTCTGAATGGTTCCCATGTAATAAACAGTTCTAGGGGCCAGGAATGAAAAACAGAGGGATGGAGAAACCAAATTACCAGCTGCTGTCATGAGCTCAGGCTGCACTGTACCATGAAAGTGATTTGAGTCGAGGCATTTATATTCTCGCTTTCCTTTCGACAACGTTCTCTTAGAGAGAAAAAGAGGGAGGGTGAGCGAAAGAGAGTGGGAGAGAGAGAGGGGGGAGGGGGCAACAATTGGAAATGCAGCTGTGAGAACATGGAGAGAGAGAGAGGGAGCAGAAATATGGAGAGAGAGAGAGAGAGAAGAAAAGAGAGGGGGGGGCAATGATTGGAAAGACAGCTGAGTGAGAACATGGAGAGAGAGAGCGAGGAGAGAGAGAGAGAGAGAGAGAGAGAGAGAGAGAGAGAGAGAGAGAGAGAGAGAGAGAGAGAGAGAGAGAGAAGAAGAGACTAAAACAAGGAAAAGGGAAAGGCAGCATGCAGAGCGAGGCGGATGTAACAGTCAAGCAGGTTGGATGAGTATAGGACGTCCTCCCCATGACAGCTCTCCAAACGAGTGTTCTGCATACTTCAGGGGACATGGTGATAAAGCAGAAATGATAGAGAGCTGGAACTTGAAGAGTTTTTATTCCTCTACGTACTGCAACAGACATATTACATATTGGTCTGAATTCGGTTCTGATACCGTTTGGAGCAGTTCATTGATTTACAGGAGGTTACTGTTAAGACAACAGACTGCAGTAGCTAAGGGTCAGCTGCTGTATTCAAGTCCTAGTTGAAATGCAGAGTAGATCAGCAATATATTAAGCGAGTGTCAGGAATAGAAGTGGGTAAGTGAGTAGTAGATAACTGGCAGGTAGCTAGGCCTAGATAAGTGGGTTTCGTAACAACTCACCCTTTCTTACCAAAACCACACAAACATATTCATCAGCAATCACGAGCCGGCTACCACCCGGTTACTCAACCCTGCACCTTAGAGGCTGCTGCCCTATATACAGAGACATGGAATCACTGGCCACTTTAATCATGTTTACATACTGCGTTACTCCTCTCATATGTAAATACTGTATTCTATTCTACTGTATTTAGTTAATGCCACTCCGACATTGCTCGTGCTGATATTTATATATTTCTTAATTGCATACTTTTACTTTTAGATTTGTGCATTGTTCGATACTACTGCACTGTTGGAACTAGGAACACAAGCATTTCACTACACCTGTAATAACATCTGCTAAATGTGTATGTGACCAATAAACTTGATTTAATTTTGGACAGTGTCACTGTCAATTGCTTCCAAAAGAGATTGAAAACTGAAGAGAATCCACCTTTTCATTTTCACAAATAGATATTGTTTCAGGAGATTCCTCTTAAAACATGGAACTGCACATTGGATGGCCAGTGGCCTGCCTCTTGCAATGACAGTTACAGGCGGAAAATGACAAGCACTTTTCAGGCTTGTCAGCTTCCTTCCTTGAGTTATTCGAGGTATATTCAGACTGTCAGTCAGTTGGTCGCATGGCATATGAGAGCATACAATAACCACTGTAGAACAGTGTGCATACTTGGCGCATAATCTTGCCTGCGTTCCAAGATCTTCAATAAAACATTTTAGATTCATTCCAAAATGTATATGCAAATTAAACTATTTATCAGGCTTGGCAGAAAAAGGTTCCATTCTAAACCAGCTATGTCTTTTTAACTCCTTAGTTATAGGCCTAAACAACGATAGCAGGTTGACCCCACAAACCAGCTAACCTGCATAGCAGTGGAGGCTGCTGAGCGGAGGACGGCTCATAGTAATGGCTGGAATGGATTCAATGGAATGGTATCAAGCACGATTGCCATTCCAGGCATTATTATGAGCCGTCTCTCAGCACCCAGCCTCCTGCTACCTAGTGACAACTATGGCAGTCCAGGTCTACTACACAAAGTCAAAAGTGAGAGCCGTGACAAAGGTGTCTACAAAACAGGAACAATTTACTCTGATTTGAAAAGACCCCAGGCTCTCAGAGTATCTAGGATCAGCACTCATAAGATCACATGGACAGGGGGAACCTGATCCTAGATCAGCACTCCTATGACTGTGATGCTTTATGAATACAGGGCACTGGGCTACTTGACATTCCAAAGAGCATTCATTTAACTGATCTGTTCTCATCAGCGGCCATTAACGGAGTGTCAATCCAATTCTATTCCTTGATTTCTGGCCAATCATTGAGCTGACTCATTACTCCTCACCCTTCATCATGGATTCAGATTCACCAATACAAATCTGGAATTGATTAGGAGCAGGGTGACAGCTAGCCAGGGTCATTGAGAATGTGTGTCAGTGCACCTCCCGTCACAGATACATTCCTTACTGTGTGTTTCATTAATAGATAGTTAAAAAAGGGGCAATCTGCAGTTGCTATATTCATTTTTGGATTTATACGTTAACGATATGTAACTATTTATTCTTGAAGAATATAACTTAAATGCCCCATGAGTTTAGTA
>NW_026289048.1:0-4714 GCF_023373465.1 Oncorhynchus keta | reverse complement strand
GTGTAGTGTCTTAACACTTAGTACTTATTTATGTAATAAGAAAGACTCTGAATACAAGCAATTGAACTGGAGCTTCACATTTACTCAAACTAGTTAGTACCAGAATAACATAGAACAATACTGCGCATGACCAAGGGCGCTCCATCCTTAAAGGGGACATCAGTAATTAACAGAACATAACATTCCTTCTCTTATACAATCAGAGTTACTTTTACCAAACCACAACTGAAACATTTCAGAACTTGTTGTAGTTATTTTGCATCTTAATTTGAACTTGAACAGTTAGTTTTTGTTTGTTTGTTTATAAAGTCCAGTCTGTCTGGTGGACTGTGCCTTCTGTTTCTTCTGGGTAGCCCAGATTGTCTGGGAGGCTCCTGAACATCCTCAGTGTGTGCTTGTTCCATTATAGCTTCTGCTATAGCAGCACCTTTCATCACGCTCCCTTCTTTCAGCCTGGGGTCTCTCTACTGCCCCACCCCGTCCCCCAGTTCCTTGTGTGTCACCCCAGGAGCTTCTCTGTGCCTGTTCTCTCTCGATTGTTGTGCTGTTTTCCGTGGAATGCATTTGGTTAATGTGACGCCGCCACATTATGTCTGGGCTCACTTGAACCTGGTAAGTTCTGGGTCCCTTTGTGTGTGTACGGTCCCTCTTGTCCATTTCCTCCTCTTCTGTAGTCTCGCACCATCACTTCCTGTCCTGTTTGAGATGGGCGCCCCGACCACCGGAGAGCATCTTGGCTTGTTTGTTCAGCACTTCATTACGCCTGTTTGGCTTCATGATGTTCAGCTGTGTGCGGAGAGGCCTCCCGAACATCAGTGCGGCTGGGCTTTCATTTGTTGTGGCATGTGGGGTGTTTTCGGTAGAGGCCAGAACTTGGCCAGTTTTGTTTGCAAAGTCCCTTCGTCCTCGCTTTTGCTGCACAGAGTCCTTGCTTTAGGGTTTGCACAAAGCGTTCTGCCAGCCCATTGGTGGCAGGGTGGTACGGAGCTGAAGTTGAGTGTTTGATTCCATTTACTGACATGAATCTTGTAAACTCGTCACTTACAAAAGCTTGCGCGTTGTCACTTACCAGCTGCAGTGGCAAACCGAAGCTGCAAACGTTGTTCTGAGACACTCTATCGTCTGAGCTGAGGTGGAGGAGTCAGTGCAAAACACCTCTGGCCATTTGGAATGGGCATCAACTATAACCAGAAACATGTGCTTTTCAAAGGGACCAGCGTAGTCCACATGAATTCTCTGCCATGGCTCTGCGGGCCATTCCCATGGGTGGACTGGGACAGGAGCAGGCATGTGAAGGGTTTCCAAACATCCACTACAGTTCTTTTGCCATATTTTCTATCTGTTGGTCCAGACCTGGCCACCAGAAGTGGCTCCTTGCGAGCAGCTTCATTTTGACAATTCCAACATGACCTTCATGTAGTTGCTGCAAGACTAGATGTTGGCATTTCTGGGGTATGATGACTCTCATTCCCCACATCAAACATCCTTGGTACGTTGTAATTTCGTTTCTCCGCTGGAAATACGGAGTCAGCTCCTTTCTGCCAGTAGCTGTCCATCCTGACATGGTGTAGGTGTACACTTTTGACAAGGTCACATCTTTCCTTGTCTCATGTTTGATAACTGTGCTTGTGACCGGTAGTGCCTCGAGCTGAGCGGTATGGAACATGTCCACTGCATCCACACTCCTTTGTCTTTCTCTTGTACATGGCAGTCTGGATAATCCATCTGCATTTGTGTGGAGGGATGACGGCTTAAACTCAATGTCATACATATGACTGGCAAGGAACAGGGCGTATCGCTGTAACCTGGCTGCTGTCATTGCCGGAATGCCTTTCTTTGGACTGAAAATGGAAAGCAACGGCTGGTGATCTGTAACCAGTGTGAAACGCTTGCCATATAGGTATGCGTGGAATTTCTTGACGCCCCACACTAGTGCCAGTGCTTCTTTGTCGATTTGTGAGTAGTTTTTCTCTGCATCATTCAATGTTCGTGACGCAAATGCAACTGGCCTCTCTGACCCATCTTTCAGTGTGTGTGAAAGGACTGCCCCTAATCCATAAGGGGACGCATCACAAGCCAACTTCACTGGCATTTCAGGGTCGTAATGCATCAGGACCTGTTCAGATGTTATGAGCCGTTTTGCCTCCAGAAATGCATTTTCACATTGCTCTGTCCACCGCCATGTCCTATTCTTTTTCCAGGAGCTGATTTAGAGGCTGGAGTACTGCTGAAAGGTTTGGGAGGAATCTCTGTAGTAATTGATCAGTCCCGTGAAAGATCTCACTTCTGTGATATTTTGTGGTCGTGGTGCCTGTACCACTGCCTCGATTTTGTCCTGTGTTTTGTGCAATCCATTACAGTCAATCTCATGTCCACAGAAGACAATCTTGTCTTTGAAGAACTCACACTTCTTTAAGTTTGCCTGTAGACCATACTCTTTCAGTCTTTTCAGTCTTTTCCAGGACCTTTGTCTTCCAGGTTAGCCAGGTGCTCTTTTGTCGGGCTGTTCCTGGTTGTCATAGGTGTTTGCACCAATTTGTAAGTCATAAGAGCCAGGAAATAAATGTAATGTCATCCAGGATACACCGGGTTCCTGGGATTCCTTGCAAAATCTGTTCAATAGTTTGTTGCCAAATGGCTGATGCAATGCCAAACACCAGGCGGTTATACCTGTATAGACCTTTGTGTGTGTTTATTGTCAGGTACTGTTTGGAACTCTCTTCAACCGGTAGCTGCAGGTAAGCCTGTTTCAGATCGATTTTACTGAAGTGTTTCCCACCAGCTAGTGCAGCAAAGATGTCATCCAGGCGTGGTAGGGGGTATTGGTCCACATGCAACATTGGATTCACAGTTACCTTGAAGTCCCCACACATTCTAACAGACCCGTCTTTCTTCACAATAGGAACTATGGGTGTGGCCCATTCGCTTCTGTCCACTTTCGTCAGGATCCCTGTATCCTGCAAGCGATCGATTTCCGCTTCCACCTTTGGTCTCAGGGAGTATGGAACAGATCTGGCTTTGCAGAATTTTGGGGTTGCATCATCTCTTAGTACAAGTTTTGCTGTGAAGCCTTTTACTGTTCCCATCTGATCACTGAAAACTGTGTTGTATTTATTCCGCAAGTGTTCCAGTGTTTGGTCTGTGCCTTTCTCTTTGGACTGGAACGTGTGGAGCATTTTCAAGTCACACCAATTCAGCTTTATTTTTGAAAGCCATTCCCTGCCAAATAATGGGGGGCCAGTTCCAGGCACCACATACAGCTGTAACTGCTGTGTTTGCCCCCCATAATGCACTCTGACCTGCAACGCCCCCATTGGGCTCAATCTCTCTCCTGAGTATGTCTTCAGCAACACATTTGTGTTCTTCAGCTTGATAGCCTTAAAGTGCTCATTGTAGACAGTAGTGGAAATTATAGACACTGCAGATCCTGTGTCCAGCTCCATTTTGAGGGGGTTTGCCTTCGATATCTGTATCTATTATCCTGTGTCAGCTCCATTTTGAGGGGTTTGCCTTCGATATCTGGTGTCACCCATGCTACTGGGAGAAGTCACTGTGTTTAACTCCATTGTACCAATTAATCGTTCATCTGAATCACTGCCACTGTTCTCTGCTAGTGCATTCACAGACCCTTTAATTTTCTCAGTTTTCCTGTTGTGACTGAATTTGGCTTTGCATGCTCTTTGAATGTGCCCCTTCTACTGCATTTGTGACAAATTTCGTCTTTGAAACGGCAGTCCTCTGCTCTGTGACCATCTCTGTCACACCTGTTGCATTTTTCGGCCACACGGGGCGCTGTCGACTGCGTGAAAACTTGTGCAGGAAATTTGTGACAGGTCAGTACTTCTTTTACTTTGCAACTCAAAAGTATCTTTAGTCTCGATTTCCATAGCCACAGCAATTTCAACAGCCTTTGCAAACGTGAGCTCTGATTCTGTGAGCAAACGTTTTTGAATGTGTTCATGTTTCAGTCCACAAACAAATCTATCCCTAATGTGTCATTTAGGTTCTCTCCCAACTGGCAATGTTCAGACAGTTTCTTCAACACTGCTACATATGTGCTAACACCCTCCCCTCATTCTGATCTCTCTTGTGGAAACAAAAACGTTCCGCAATGAGGAGTGGTTTAGGTGATAGGTGATTTTGCAATATCTCCACAATCTCTGTGAATGTTTTATTTGAGGGCTTCAGAGGGGCAGTCAGATCTCTTAGCAAACTGTATGTTTTTGGGCCAATTAAACTCAACAACGCTGGCACTCTCTTGTTATCAGCAATGTCGTTTTGCAATGAAGTACTGTTCCAGTCGTTCAATGTAAGTTGCCCAGTTTTCTTGCGTGTCATCAAACACATCTATTTTCCCGATGCTAGCCATTCTCTTTACCTCCGGCTCCACGGGTCTTTGATCTGCCGCCTCGTTCTCGTCAGCTTCCCCACGTCTTCACTGCTTGCTAGCTGTTGTGCTACAGGGTCAAAATCTTCCTCTCTTCCTACGAACTCCATCTGTATTTGTGATGCACACTGCAGGTAATCATCCTCGTCGCCATTGTAGTGTCTTAACACTTAGTACTTATTTATGTAATAAGAAAGACTCTGAATACAAGCAATTGAACTGGAGCTTCACATTTACTCAAACAGTTAGTACCAGAATAACATAGAACAATACTGTGCATGACCAAGGGCTTCATCCTTAAAGGGGACATCAGTAATTAACAGAACA
>NW_026289047.1:0-126343 GCF_023373465.1 Oncorhynchus keta | reverse complement strand
TCTCTCTAAGGGAATGATAGGAGTGCTGGTCTCGGCTCAGGTTCCTCCTGTCCATGTAATCTTATTCATTGTGATCTAAAAGGCTAAACTGGTCCTAGATCAGCAGTCTTACTATGAGAAGCTTAGTGAATATGGACTCTCCAATCCCCTTTCCATTGGAGTGATTTCACGGTTGAACATAGGGTATATGATGAAATGATCTCAAGATAATGGTGAATTGGCAGGCAGTGGGGAATAGGATGAGGGGCAACACTCTACTTGACACCCAGCGTCATAACACGTTATGACACAGTCATAACCATGTCGTAATATGTCACAACAGCTGTCATAATGTGTCATTATTTGTCATAATATGGTCATAACACTGTCATGACCCATATAGTTACATCTGTTGTGATTTTTTTCCACAGCAAAAAAGGTTTCCTTTCGTTTTGAAAGTTTTTAATTAATTCTTTACAGTCATGTTAATTTTTCATTACATTTTAAATAACTTGCAGAAAATACACTTTATGACACTGTCACGTTCAGAAAATGTCATGTAACATAAACATGCTATTGACAAGTAGGCTATGGAATGTTTTGCCTTGTGTGGTTGGTTTTGTGGCTTTTGACATGCCTATGTAGGTGTCATAATCAGAGATAAAATAACACAATATATGTCACAACAGCTGTAAATACATGGGTCACGACAGTGTTATGACCATGTTATGACAAGTTACATCAGCTGTTATGACATATTATGACATCGTTAGGATGAGGTAAGATACAGTGGGAATAGGATGAGGTAAGATACAGTGGGGAATAGGATGAGGTAAGATACAGTGGGAATAGGATGAGGTACGATACAGTGGGGAATAGGATGAGGTACGATACAGTGGGGAATAGGATGAGGTAAGATACAGTGGGGAATAGGATGAGGTACGATACAGTGGGGAATAGGATGAGGTAAGATACAGTGGGGAATAGGATGAGGTACGATACAGTGGGGAATAGGATGAGGTACGATACAGTGGGAATAGGATGAGGTACGATACAGTGGGGAACAGGATGAGGTACGATACAGTGGGGAATAGGATGAGGTACGATACAGTGGGAATAGGATGAGGTAAGATACAGTGGGGAACAGGATGAGGTAAGATACAGTGGGGAATAGGATGAGGTAAGATACAGTGGGGAATAGGATGAGGTAATAATATAAATAATAATAATATATGCCATTTAGCTGACGCTTTTATCCAAAGCGACTTACAGTCATGTGTGCATACATTCTACGTAAGATACAGGTGGTCCGGAATCGAAGATACTGGGGAACAGGCGTTACAAGCGCCATGCTCTACCAACTGAGCCACAGAAGGACCTGAGCCACAGAATAGAATGAGGTATGATACAGTGGGGAATAGGATGAGGTAAGATACAGTGGGGATACAGTGGGGAATAGGATGAGGTACGATACAGTGGGGAACAGGATGAGGTAAGATACAGTGGGAATAGGATGAGGTAAGATACAGTGGGAATAGGATGAAAGATAGGGGGAATAGGAGAGTAAGATACAGTGGGGAATAGGATGAGGTAAGATACAGTAGGGAATAGGATGAGGTAAGATACAGTGGGGAATAGGATGAGGTAAGATACAGTGGGAATAGGATGAGGTAAGATACAGTTAGAGATTGTGACTCTAGCTGCACCAAGGTCATCGTTCAATTCCCGCAGGGATCATCACATACTGTACGACTTACTGTCCTGTAAGTAGCTTTGGTAAAATAGTCTGCTAAGTGGCATAGGTATATGAAGTAAAAGAGTCCGGTCAGTGAAAGGCCTGCTAACTGGACCACACATGGCCTCTCTGGTCATGGGTTCTAAAACCGCCCTGCGACCTTCCATTCTTCCCACATTTGTCTTCCTTCTTCAACTGACCTCTGTATTTATCCAAAAAAGAAATAAAATAAGCACTTCTTACCGTATTCTGATGGATGTCTGCCTGTTAGTGTTGATGGTTTGGCCTGCGTCTGCATTCAACACCTGGACACCACTACATCCCAGTTTTACCACAGGGATCCCATCCTGGAGCAACACGTGGAGAAACCGATCTCCTAAATTCTCTTCCCGAGCTGAAAAGAGCAGAGATAATACGATCAGTTCAAAATAATTTCAAAAGTGGCCTATTTTGTTTTGGATTTAGTGGCCTATATTTGGGTAGTCTATTCAGGCTATTCTTTAACAATTCTGATCTTCTCAAAGAAATCTCCGACTTCAACTACCAATTTGACGGAGATACAATATGTGAATAGGAATCGTTTGGAATTTAATTTAAACCCAATTTCCATCCTTTCAGCACCCACAATGCATTTCTATTAGCAGAAAAATTATGTTGGATTGAATGAAAATAACAAAACAATTTTCCAGTAAGTTAAAATCTGAATTTATTTCACAGCAGTACCTGACATGCAAGCTATTGAAAAGAGATGCATTATTTGTATCTTAAAAGAATGAGTCAATATTTCTGAATATTGTACTAATATCCAGACACACTATCTTTTGGGTCTTTTTATTACCAGAGATCAACTGGGCTTCAAACCAACCTCAAGGGACCAACTGGGCTTTAAACCAACCTCAAGGGACCAACTGGGCTTCAAACCAACCTCAAGGGACCAACTGGCTTAATCTGACTCTGGGAAACCAACCCAGAGGGACCAACTGGGCTTCATCTGCCTCTGGGAAACCAACCCCGAGGGCAGGGTTCCCCAGTTGGTGGCTCGTGGGCTATTTTTTTTCGGCCCATCAAAATTGTTAGGGACATACAAGACTGTAAAAACAAGAGCAAATCAGCTCCAAGTTATTTTAATTTTGGAAACCTGTTACAAAGTATTCCGGGTTGGATGGTGCTGTGTTAAGAAGCCGTGCGGCTTGGTTGGGTTGTGTATCAACCTTTGTCTCTCCTGAGCCCGTACGGGAGTTGTAGCGATGAGACAAGATAGTAGCTACTAAAACAATTGGATACCACGAAAATGGGTAGAAAAATGGGTAACATTTAAATTTAAATAAATTTAAAAAAGAGACTGGTGTTTTGTAGGTAGTATTTAATGAAGCTGCCAGTTGAGGACTTGTGAGGCGTCTGTTCCTCAAACTAGACACTATAATGCACTTGTCCTCTTGCTCAGTTGTGCACCGGAGCCTCCCACTCCTCTTTCTATTCTGGTTAGCGACAGTTTGTGCTGTTCTGCAAAGGTAGTAGTCAACAGCAATGTACGAGATTTCAGTTTATTGGCAATTTCTCAAATGGAATAGCCTTCATTTCTCAGAACAAGAATAGACTGACGAGTTTCAGAAGAAAGTTATTTTCAGCTGCGCTAACATAATTGCAAAAGGGTTTCTAATGATCTATTAGTCTTTTAAAATGATAAACTTGGATTAGCTAACACAACGTGCCATTGGAACACAGGAGTGATGGTTGCTGATAAATGTAGATATTCCACAAAAATTCTGCCGTTTCCAGCTACAATGGTAATTTACAACATTAACAATGTCTACACTGTATTTCTGATCAATTTGATGTTATTTTAAATGGACCAAAAATGTGTTTTTCTTTCAAAAACAAGGACATTGCTAAGTGACCCCAAACTTTTGAACGGTAGTGTATATCACCTTACCCAATCGAGATGCTAAAAACATCTTTGGAGCGCCAAACAAAGATGTCATGTAGAAATACACAAGACATGTAGTTTTAAGCTGTGTGGCTGTGCCCCCCCCCAAGCATGTGGCTGATTAGCCATCACTGTGTGACAGTACACACTGTGTCTTAACTAATGGCTGTCTATGTACTCTCCCCATTAAAATGACCCATGAATACATTGAATAAATTGGTATACGCATGAGAGGTCTTCGGGAGCATAATAGCTCACTTAATTGCCTATTATTTTCAACACTATCGTACTGAAACACCAAGTACGATAATGTACAAGTCTGCAAATGCACCATATATAAATGAGGTATACTCCACAGTATGTGCAGATCAGATAAAGGATCAAATGATCTAGGGTTCATTAATGTATATGAATAAAAGAGAATGAAAAGTACTCTGATGAGGAAAACCATGAGGACATGTTGAAAGGGAGGCTGAGGCATGATGTCTATGAGGCCAGGGGGCTATGTGCATGCCTACGCCTGCATTTAGACAGGTAGCAGCACAATTCAGATTTTTTTCCCCCACACTAATTTGTCTTTTGACTCATCAGATCAGATCTTTTCACACCAGATCCTTTTCAGAGCTGATCTGATTGGTCAAAAGATCAACTAGTGAAAAAAATAGCTGCCTGTCTAAACACAGACAAGTAGTCTGGCCCTTGTATGTCGTTGAGATAAATGACGTCTGACAGATACAATTCCACACATGATACAGAGGGGGGAATCTACTGTCAGCATGTTGAACACAACAGCCGCTATGACTGACTGATCAGACGTTATGAGCCATGATCATCTGGAAACTTGTGACTGAGTGGATAATGCATGCTTCAACTGGACGATGTTTAAACTGGAGGATGTTTCAACAGCATTGTCATTGTCTGAGAGGAGGAGGGACATGTATGACGAAATGAAACACTGTACATGACATGATTGGCAGAGCTCTCAAGAATAAATGTTTCTGACTATTGTCGACTGGCCTCTGTCTGTTTCATTTCAACCAGAACCTTACAATCTCTGGGTTACAGAGAGGGAAGTGCAGGGGAACTTCAAGGGAAGTGCAGGGGAACTTCAAGGGAAGTGCAGGGGAACTTCAAGGGAAGTGCAGGGGAAGTGCAGATGTTTCTGGGAACTTCAAGGGAAGTGCAGGGGAACTTCAAGGGAAGTGCAAGGGAACTTCAAGGGAAGTGCAAGGGAAGTGCAGGGGAAGTGCAAGGGAAGTGCAGGGGAACTTCAAAGTGCAGGGGAACTTCAAGGGAAGTGCAGGGGAACTTCAAGGGAAGTGCAGGGGAACTTCAAGGGAAGTGCAGGGGAACTTCAAGGGAAGTGCAAGGGAACTTCAAGGGAAGTGCAAGGGAAGTGCAAGGGAAGTGCAAGGGAAGTGCAAGGGAAGTGCAGGGGAACTTCAAGGGAAGTGCAAGGGAACTTCAAGGGAAGTGCAGGGGAACTTCAAGGGAAGTGCAAGGGAACTTCAAGGGAAGTGCAAGGGAACTTCAAGGGAAGTGCAGGGGAACTTCAAGGGAAGTGCAGGGGAACTTCAAGGGAAGTGCAAGGGAACTTCAAGGGAAGTGCAAGGGAAGTGCAGGGGAACTTCATGGGAACTTCAAGGGAAGTGCAGGGGAACTTCAAGGGAAGTTAAATGATCTCAATCATTCTATCAAACAATAGGGAGAATAAGACACTTTCCTTTCAGTCCACAGAAATGTGTCTTCTGCTTTGATTCCAACCCCACCCGAAATAAGCACAAACACTCACAGACTGGAGTGGTTGGAGTAGGAGGGTTATATTCAGCCCTGGACTAAAAATATATTATATATTTCAGTAGAGATTCTAGTTAAAGCTTTTAGTTCAGGCCTAGTCTTAATCTGTGTCCAGGAAATCAACCCCGGCCTAGAGTAAAGAATTTAATTATGTGGCCCCACTAAGAATAAGCTTCACATCTTCTATAACAGCATAAGTAACAGCTGTCTCATTTAGCCTAGTGCCAGAATGAAACTGTATCCTGGCCAGTTCAATGATAGAGCCCCTCTCAGAACTGAAACCAAATGAATGCCAGTACTTTAGAGGAGCATTGTTTTGCTGTGGGTTCCCTTTCTATTAAACAACAAAAGAGAGAGGGGGAGAACGCACCATCACACAGACTAAAACTGGCTCAGCTATTTAAAACTCCCTTCCTTTCTAATTCCAGAGACAACAGTCTTCTATTGTGCTGTGATATATGTGGGGAAGAATTTACGCTGCTTGACACTCCTATGATAGATGTTTATGTTGGGCCTCCAGCCTTTCCATAGTATATATGTTTATGTTGGGCCTTCAGGCTTTCCATAGTATAGATGTTTATGTTGGGCATTCAGGCTTTCTATAGTATATATGTTTACGTTGGGCCTTCAGTCTTTCTATAGTATAGATGTTTATGTTGGGCCTTCAGCCTTTCTATAGTATAGATGTTTATGTTGGGCCTTCAGCCTTTCTATAGTATAGATGTTTATGTTGGGCCTTCAGCCTTTCTATAGTATAGATGTTTATGTTGGGCCTTCAGTCTTTCTATAGTATAGATGTTTATGTTGGGCCTTCAGCCTTTCTATAGTATAGATGTTTATGTTGGGCCTTCAGCCTTTCTATAGTATAGATGTTTATGTTGGGCCTTCAGCCTTTCTATAGTATAGATGTTTATGTTGACCCCTTCAGTCTTTCTATAGTATAGATGTTTATGTTGGGCCTTCAGCCTTTCTATAGTATAGATGTTTATGTTGGGCCTTCAGCCTTTCTATAGTATAGATGTTTATGTTGGGCCTTCAGCCTTTCTATAGTATAGATGTTTATGTTGACCCTTCAGTCTTTCTATAGTATAGATGTTTATGTTGGGCCTTCAGCCTTTCTATAGTATAGATGTTTATGTTGACCCCTTCAGTCTTTCTATAGTATAGATGTTTATGTTGGGCCTTCAGTCTTTCTATAGTATAGATGTTTATGTTGACCCCTTCAGTCTTTCTATAGTATAGATGTTTATGTTGACCCCTTCAGCCTTTCTATAGTATATATGTTTATGTTGGGCCTTCAGTCTTTCTATAGTATAGATGTTTATGTTGACTCTTCAGCCTTTCTATAGTATAGATGTTTATGTTGACCCCTTCAGTCTTTCTATAGTATAGATGTTTATGTTGGGCCTTCAGTCTTTCTATAGTATAGATGTTTATGTTGACCCCTTCAGTCTTTCTATAGTATAGATGTTTATGTTGGGCCTTCAGCCTTTCTATAGTATAGATGTTTATGTTGACCCCTTCAGTCTTTCTATAGTATAGATGTTTATGTTGGGCCTTCAGCCTTTCTATAGTATAGATGTTTATGTTGGGCCTTCAGCCTTTCTATAGTATAGATGTTTATGTTGACCCCTTCAGTCTTTCTATAGTATAGATGTTTATGTTGGGCCTTCAGTCTTTCTATAGTATAGATGTTTATGTTGACCCCTTCAGCCTTTCTATAGTATAGATGTTTATGTTGGGCCTTCAGCCTTTCTATAGTATATATGTTTATGTTGGGCCTTCAGCCTTTCTATAGTATAGATGTTTATGTTAACCCCTTCAGCCTTTCTATAGTATAGATGTTTATGTTGGGCCTTCAGCCTTTCTATAGTATATATGTTTATGTTGGGCCTTCAGCCTTTCTATAGTATAGATGTTTATGTTGGGCCTTCAACCTTTCTATAGGATAGATGTTTATGTTCACTATTCGAGTCTTACATTTTTTCTTCTGTAGTTTTTCTTTTCTTCTATTGGCGAGGACATGACAAATTACTGTTCTACTGTCCCCATGGCCCTGTTACTCTGCGCTAGGCGGAACAGAGCGTTTGTCCTTTAGTCAACACTTGCCTGTCACCTGTTCGCTGTCTCTCTCTCCCTCCCTTCTCTAACCCCCCCCACCCCTCTCTCTCCCTCCATTTACCTCCTTCTGTCCCCCCCTTCTCTATCCCCCTCCCCTCTCTCTTTGTCCCCCTCCCCTCTCTCATTCTCCTTCTGGCTGACAAGTTAAGCCCAAAGGGAGTCTCACTCGGCGCTTCAGGGAGGGAGGGAGGCGCGTGGAGGAGAGGAGAGGAGAGGGGGATGAGTGAAAGGAAAGAAGCGGATTTGGGCTAAGAAATATTCTCTGCATCTTGATGTAGCATGCTGCTACGTCTTCCTGGTACTCCTCCTCTGATTAACGGTTTGATCTCAGGAGTTTTCTCTTTCAGTTCCTGTCCTCTAATGTATATGAGCAGGGCTGCCTCCTCCCTCTCTGTGGGCTGCACAAACCCAGACAGATGAAAGGGGATGCTGTGTTCTTCCCTGTGCTTCATGAACATTCAGTCTTTTTAACCCCCGGTTTGCACCCTGCACTGCATTCTGGTTAGTGCATTTTCGACTGCTGCAAGAGCATCTTTGATAATGAGCAGATCAGAGTGAACGTACGCACAGACACGAACCCTGTGTATTGACATTGTGATAAATATATTAGGACACAAATCTGTGTTTAATTCCTCTAAACAGCGGAGTCCATCGGCACTTCCTTATCTTTGTTCAATCTCTATCGCAGTCCTCACTGCCCTTTCCCACCTGGATAACAGGAACACCTATGTGAGAATGCTGTTCATAGACTACAGCTCAGCGTTCAACACCATAGTCCCCTCCAAGCTCATCACTAAATTCAGGACCCTGTGACTGAACACCTCCCTCTGTAACTGGATCCTGGACTTCCTAGGATCCAGGCCCTAGGATCTACAAAAAGTTCTACAGCTGCCCCATTAAGAGCATATTGACTGGCTGCATCACCGCTTGGTATGGCAACTGATTGGCAAGGCAATACAGGGTGTAGTGCCTACATCACTGAGGCCGAGCTCCCTGCCATCCAGGACCTCTGTACCAGACGGTGTCAGAGGAAGGCCCTAAAAATGGTTAAAGACTCCAGCCACCCTAGTTCTTTCTGCTACCTCACAGCCAGCGGTACCGGAGCGCCAAGTCTAGAACCAACAGGACCATGAACAGCTTCTACCTCCAAACCATGAGACTGCTAAATAGTTTGTTAAATAGTTACCTGGACTATATGCAGTGAGCCTTGTTGCACAAACTTTTTAAATTTGTTTTTTAAATATCTATTTTTAAATTTTACCCCCTTTTTCCACCCCAATTTCTTAGTATGCAATTGTTTTTAGTAGTTACTATCTTGTCTCATCGCTACAACTCCCGTACGGACTCAGGAGAGACCGGTACCCCTTGTATATTATCAAGTTATCATTACTCAGTACTGGTACCCCGTGTATATAACCAAGTTATCATTACTCAATACTGGTACCCCTTGTATATAACCAAGTTATCATGACTCAGTACTGGTACCCCTTGTATATAACCAAGTTATCATGACTCAGTACTGGTACCCCTTGTATATAACCAAGTTATCATGACTCAGTACTGGTACCCCTTGCAGACAGTATAGACATGTTATCATGACTCAATACTGGTACTCCTTGCAGACAGAATAGACACATTATCATTATTCATTAATGGTACTCATTGTATATAACCAAGTTATCATTACTCAGTACTTGTACCCCGTGTATATAGCCAAGTTATCATTACTCAGTACTGGTACCCCTTGTATATAACCAAGTTATCATGACTCAGTACTGGTACCCCTTGTATATAACCACGTTATCATTACTCAGTACTGGTAGCCCTTGTATATAACCACGTTATCATGACTCAGTACTGGTACCCCTTGTATATAACCACGTTATCATGACTCAGTACTGGTACCCCTTGTATATAACCAAGTTATCATGACTCAGTACTGGTACCCCTTGCAGACAGTATAGACATGTTATCATGACTCAGTACTGGTACCCCTTGCAGACAGTATAAACATGCTATCATGACTCAGTACTGGTACCCCTTGCAGACAGTATAGACATGTTATCATGACTCAGTACTGGTACCCCTTGCAGACAGTATAGACATGTTATCATGACTCAGTACTGGTACCCCTGCAGACAGTATAAACATGCTATCATGACTCAGTACTGGTACCCCTTGCAGACAGTATAGACATGTTATAATGACTCAGTACTGGTACCCCTTGCAGACAGTATAGACATGTTATAATGACTCAGTACTGGTACCCCTTGCAGACAGTATAGACATGTTATCATGACTCAGTACTGGTACCCCTTGCAGACAGTATAGACATGTTATCATGACTCAGTACTGGTACCCCTTGCAGACAGTATAAACATGCTATCATGACTCAGTACTGGTACCCCTTGCAGACAGTATAGACATGTTATAATGACTCAGTACTGGTACCCCTTGCAGACAGTATAGACATGTTATAATGACTCAGTACTGGTACCCCTTGCAGACAGTATAGACATGTTATCATGACTCAGTACTGGTACCCCTTGCAGACAGTATAAACATGCTATCATGACTCAGTACTGGTACCCCTTGCAGACAGTATAGACATGTTATCATATCATGACTCAGTACTGACTCAGTACCCCTTGCAGACAGTATAGACATGTTATCATGACTCAGTACTGGTACCCCTTGCAGACAGTATAAACATGCTATCATGACTCAGTACTGGTACCCCTTGCAGACAGTATAGACATGTTATAATGACTCAGTACTGGTACCCCTTGCAGACAGTATAGACATGTTATAATGACTCAGTACTGGTACCCCTTGCAGACAGTATAGACATGTTATCATGACTCAGTACTGGTACCCCTTGCAGACAGTATAAACATGCTATCATGACTCAGTACTGGTACCCCTTGCAGACAGTATAGACATGTTATAATGACTCAGTACTGGTACCCCTTGCAGACAGTATAGACATGTTATCATGACTCAGTACTGGTACCCCTTGCAGACAGTATAAACATGTTATCATGACTCATGTTTGCAGACAGTATAGACATGTTATCATGACTCAGTACTGGTACCCCTTGCAGACAGTATAGACATGTTATAATGACTCAGTACTGGTACCCCTTGCAGACAGTATAGACATGTTATCATGACTCAGTACTGGTACCCCTTGCAGACAGTATAGACATGTTATCATGACTCAGTACTGGTACCCCTTGCAGACAGTATAGACGTGTTATCATGACTCAGTACTGGTACCCCTTGCAGACAGTATAGACATGTTATCATGACTCAGTACTGGTACCCCTTGCAGACAGTATAGACATGTTATCATGACTCAGTACTGGTACCCCTTGCAGACAGTATAGACATGTTATCATGACTCAGTACTGGTACCCCTTGCAGACAGTATAAACATGTTATAATGACTCAGTACTAGTACTCCTTGCAGACAGTATAAACATGTTATCATGACTCAGTACTGGTACCCCTTGCAGACAGTATAGACATGTTATAATGACTCAGTACTGGTACTCCTTGCAGACAGTATAGACATGTTATCATGACTCAGTACTAGTACCCCTTGCAGACAGTATAAACATGTTATCATGACTCAGTACTGGTACCCCTTGCAGACAGTATAGACATGTTATAATGACTCAGTACTGGTACTCCTTGCAGACAGTATAAACATGTTATCATGACTCAGTACTGGTACCTTTTGCCAGACAGTATAGACATGTTATAATGACTCAGTACTGGTACTCCTTGCAGACAGTATAAACATGTTATCATGACTCAGTACTGGTACCCCTTGCAGACAGTATAGACATGTTATAATGACTCAGTACTGGTACTCCTTGCAGACAGTATAGACATGTTATCATGACTCAGTACTGGTACCCCTTGCAGACAGTATAGACATGTTATCATGACTCATTCTGTATCTATTATTACTTGTATTATTAAGTGTTTAACTTTTCTATTATTTCTCTCCTGTCTTTATCTCTGTATTGTGGGGAAGGGCCTGTATGTATTTTACTGTTAGTCCACCTGTTGTTTACAAAGCAGGTGACAAATAACATGTACTTAAATGTGTCCATTGACTTGTTCCTTCTTCTTGCTATAGACTTAACAGTGAACACAACCTGTTTAATGTACATTCCTCATTCGTTAAAATTGTGGTGGGTTGTGTGTGTCTGTGTCTCTCTCTGTGTGTGTGTGTGTGTGTGTGTGTGTGTGTGTGTGTGTGTGTGTGTGTGTGTGTGTGTGTGTGTGTGTGTGTGTGTGTGTGTGTGTGTGTGTGTGTGTGTGTGTGTGTGTGTGTGTGTGTGTAAAGAGAAGAGAAAGGAGACGATGACAGGGAAAACCTGATGTTGTCAGAGTGAGCATGTTGTCATCCTGTTCTAATCTATAGAGGGAATTTATGAGGCGTTTGATGGGAAGCAACAGAAGATAAACGCTGTCAGAAAGCCGGTGGCAGGTGAACCATACATAAGCAGATAATGTGACAGGGAAGGGTGTGTGTGTGTGTGTGTGTGTGTGTGTGTGTGTGTGTGTGTGTGTGTGTGTGTGTGTGTGTGTGTGTGCGTGTGCGTGTGCGTGTGTGTGTGTGTGTGTGGGGGTGTGTGTGACAAGGTTAGAAGTAAAAGGCTTTGCTAACTTGACATCAAGAGCAATCCCATCAACTTTTCTGATAACTTCCTGTCCTTGTCCTGGCATCCCTCCAATATGTGTATGAAGATGAACATATTTATATAATTTATTGTCCAATATCTATATAATTTATCCCAAAATATGTATATAATTTATCCTCCAATATATTTATATAATTTATCCTCCAATATATTTATAATTAATCCTCCAATATATTTATATAATTTATCCTCCACTACATATATAATTTATCCTCCAATATATTTATAATTAATCCTCCAATATATTTATAATTTATCCTCCAATATATTTATATAATTTATCCTCCAATACATATATAATTTATCCTCCAATATATGTATATAATTTATCCTCCAATACATATATAATTTATCCTCCAATATATTTATAATTTATCCTCCAATATATGTATATAATTTATCCTCCAATATATAAATATTTATCCTCAAAAGGGTGATTTTGTCTTGCTCAGTGAGTTAGAAATGATCAATGGTATTAGTGATTAAAGTTCCTCATTCATGGAACAAATTTAACAACAAAATGCATTATTTAGTCTGGTTGTTTTCTCTTAAGTATTTTTCCTAAAATATAACTTAGAAAAGAGATTTGCATTTCTTGTATTTTTACTGCAGGTTCAATGTATTTCAGGTTTATAAATCTACTAAAGGGAGAGCACATTGTTATTCTCAATACCTAAAGGATGTGGAGGATTTATAAACCCTGTCTCCTTAGTGCTAGTCTACACAATGTGTACAATTGGGAAGGAAAAAGCCAATCTAACAACAAAACACTACTGAGCACAGAATGGTTTAGGTTTATTTTGTGTGTGAATTGTAGAGGCAGGAGACTCTGAGACCATATCGCACAGCTCCTATAGGGACAAAGGAACCATTCATGAAAGTCAGGCCTCGATATCCTGCAGTGTTTCTCTCCCAACTCCAACTCTACTGTTGGAACCATTAGTGAAAGTCAGGCCTCGATATCCTGCAGTGTTTCTCTCACAACTCCAACTCTACTGTTGGAACCATTAGTGAAAGTCAGGCCTCGATATCCTGCAGTGTTTCTCTCACAACTCCAACTCTACTGTTGGAACCATTAGTGAAAGTCAGGCCTCGATATCCTGCAGTGTTTCTCTCACAACTCCAACTCTACTGTTGGAACCATTAGTGAAAGTCAGGCCTCGATATCCTGCAGTGTTTCTCTCCCAACTCCAACTCTACTGTTGGAACCATTAGTGAAGGTCAGGCCTCGATATCCTGCAGTGTTTCTCTCACAACTCCAACTCTACTGTTGGAACCATTAGTGAAAGTCAGGCCTCGATATCCTGCAGTGTTTCTCTCCCAACTCCAACTCTACTGTTGGAACCATTAGTGAAGGTCAGGCCTCGATATCCTGCAGTGTTTCTCTCACAACTCCAACTCTACTGTTGGAACCATTAGTGAAGGTCAGGCCTCGATATCCTGCAGTGTTTCTCTCCCAACTCCAACTCTACTGTTGGAACCATTAGTGAAAGTCAGGCCTCGATATCCTGCAGTGTTTCTCTCACAACTCCAACTCTACTGTTGGAACCATTAGTGAAAGTCAGGCCTCGATATCCTGCAGTGTTTCTCTCCCAACTCCAACTCTACTGTTGGAACCATTAGTGAAAGTCAGGCCTCGATATCCTGCAGTGTTTCTCTCCCAACTCCAACTCTACTGTTGGAACCATTAGTGAAGGTCAGGCCTCGATATCCTGCAGTGTTTCTCTCCCAACTCCAACTCTACTGTTGGAACCATTAGTGAAGGTCAGGCCTCGATATCCTGCAGTGTTTCTCTCCCAACTCCAACTCTACTGTTGGAACCATTAGTGAAAGTCAGGCCTCGATATCCTGCAGTGTTTCTCTCACAACTCCAACTCTACTGTTGGAACCATTAGTGAAGGTCAGGCCTCGATATCCTGCAGTGTTTCTCTCCCAACTCCAACTCTACTGTTGGAACCATTAGTGAAAGTCAGGCCTCGATATCCTGCAGTGTTTCTCTCCCAACTCCAACTCTACTGTTGGAACCATTAGTGAAGGTCAGGCCTCGATATCCTGCAGTGTTTCTCTCCCAACTCCAACTCTACTGTTGGAACCATTAGTGAAGGTCAGGCCTCGATATCCTGCAGTGTTTCTCTCACAACTCCAACTCTACTGTTGGAACCATTAGTGAAGGTCAGGCCTCGATATCCTGCAGTGTTTCTCTCCCAACTCCAACTCTACTGTTGGAACCATTAGTGAAGGTCAGGCCTCGATATCCTGCAGTGTTTCTCTCCCAACTCCAACTCTACTGTTGGAACCATTAGTGAAGGTCAGGCCTCGATATCCTGCAGTGTTTCTCTCACAACTCCAACTCTACTGTTGGAACCATTAGTGAAAGTCAGGCCTCGATATCCTGCAGTGTTTCTCTCACAACTCCAACTCTACTGTTGGAACCATTAGTGAAAGTCAGGCCTCGATATCCTGCAGTGTTTCTCTCCCAACTCCAACTCTACTGTTGGAACCATTAGTGAAGGTCAGGCCTCGATATCCTGCAGTGTTTCTCTCACAACTCTACTGTTGGAACCATTAGTGAAAGTCAGGCCTCGATATCCTGCAGTGTTTCTCTCCCAACTCCAACTCTACTGTTGGAACCATTAGTGAAGGTCAGGCCTCGATATCCTGCAGTGTTTCTCTCACAACTCCAACTCTACTGTTGGAACCATTAGTGAAAGTCAGGCCTCGATATCCTGCAGTGTTTCTCTCACAACTCCAACTCTACTGTTGGAACCATTAGTGAAAGTCAGGCCTCGATATCCTGCAGTGTTTCTCTCCCAACTCCAACTCTACTGTTGGAACCATTAGTGAAAGTCAGGCCTCGATATCCTGCAGTGTTTCTCTCCCAACTCCAACTCTACTGTTGGAACCATTAGTGAAAGTCAGGCCTCGATATCCTGCAGTGTTTCTCTCACAACTCCAACTCTACTGTTGGAACCATTAGTGAAAGTCAGGCCTCGATATCCTGCAGTGTTTCTCTCACAACTCCAACTCTACTGTTGGAACCATTAGTGAAAGTCAGGCCTCGATATCCTGCAGTGTTTCAACTCTACTGTTGGAACCATTAGTGAAAGTCAGGCCTCGATATCCTGCAGTGTTTCTCTCACAACTCTACTGTTGGAACCATTAGTGAAAGTCAGGCCTCGATATCCTGCAGTGTTTCTCTCACAACTCTACTGTTGGAACCATTAGTGAAAGTCAGGCCTCGATATCCTGCAGTGTTTCTCTCACAACTCTACTGTTGGAACCATTAGTGAAAGTCAGGCCTCGATATCCTGCAGTGTTTCTCTCACAACTCTACTGTTGGAACCATTAGTGAAAGTCAGGCCTCGATATCCTGCAGTGTTTCTCTCACAACTCTACTGTTGGAACCATTAGTGAAAGTCAGGCCTCGATATCCTGCAGTGTTTCTCTCACAACTCTACTCTACTGTTGGAACCATTAGTGAAAGTCAGGCCTCGATATCCTGCAGTGTTTCTCTCACAACTCCAACTCTACTGTTGGAACCATTAGTGAAAGTCAGGCCTCGATATCCTGCAGTGTTTCTCTCACAACTCCAACTCTACTGTTGGAACCATTAGTGAAAGTCAGGCCTCGATATCCTGCAGTGTTTCTCTCCCAACTCCAACTCTACTGTTGGAACCATTAGTGAAAGTCAGGCCTCGATATCCTGCAGTGTTTCTCTCACAACTCCAACTCTACTGTTGGAACCATTAGTGAAAGTCAGGCCTCGATATCCTGCAGGGTTTCTCTCCCAACTCCAACTCTACTGTTGGAACCATTAGTGAAAGTCAGGCCTCGATATCCTGCAGTGTTTCTCTCACAACTCCAACTCTACTGTTGGAACCATTAGTGAAGGTCAGGCCTCGATATCCTGCAGGGTTTCTCTCCCAACTCCAACTCTACTGTTGGAACCATTAGTGAAGGTCAGGCCTCGATATCCTGCAGGGTTTCTCTCCCAACTCCAACTCTACTGTTGGAACCATTAGTGAAGGTCAGGCCTCGATATCCTGCAGGGTTTCTCTCCCAACTCCAACTCTACTGTTGGAACCATTAGTGAAAGTCAGGCCTCGATATCCTGCAGTGTTTCTCTCCCAACTCCAACTCTACTGTTGGAACCATTAGTGAAGGTCAGGCCTCGATATCCTGCAGGGTTTCTCTCCCAACTCCAACTCTACTGTTGGAACCATTAGTGAAGGTCAGGCCTCGATATCCTGCAGTGTTTCTCTCACAACTCCAACTCTACTGTTGGAACCATTAGTGAAGGTCAGGCCTCGATATCCTGCAGGGTTTCTCTCCCAACTCCAACTCTACTGTTGGAACCATTAGTGAAGGTCAGGCCTCGATATCCTGCAGTGTTTCTCTCACAACTCCAACTCTACTGTTGGAACCATTAGTGAAGGTCAGGCCTCGATATCCTGCAGTGTTTCTCTCCCAACTCCAACTCTACTGTTGGAACCATTAGTGAAAGTCAGGCCTCGATATCCTGCAGTGTTTCTCTCACAACTCCAACTCTACTGTTGGAACCATTAGTGAAAGTCAGGCCTCGATATCCTGCAGTGTTTCTCTCCCAACTCCAACTCTACTGTTGGAACCATTAGTGAAAGTCAGGCCTCGATATCCTGCAGTGTTTCTCTCCCAACTCCAACTCTACTGTTGGAACCATTAGTGAAAGTCAGGCCTCGATATCCTGCAGTGTTTCTCTCACAACTCCAACTCTACTGTTGGAACCATTAGTGAAAGTCAGGCCTCGATATCCTGCAGTGTTTCTCTCCCAACTCCAACTCTACTGTTGGAACCATTAGTGAAAGTCAGGCCTCGATATCCTGCAGTGTTTCTCTCACAACTCCAACTCTACTGTTGGAACCATTAGTGAAAGTCAGGCCTCGATATCCTGCAGTGTTTCTCTCCCAACTCCAACTCTACTGTTGGAACCATTAGTGAAAGTCAGGCCTCGATATCCTGCAGTGTTTCTCTCCCAACTCCAACTCTACTGTTGGAACCATTAGTGAAAGTCAGGCCTCGATATCCTGCAGTGTTTCTCTCACAACTCCAACTCTACTGTTGGAACCATTAGTGAAAGTCAGGCCTCGATATCCTGCAGTGTTTCTCTCACAACTCCAACTCTACTGTTGGAACCATTAGTGAAAGTCAGGCCTCGATATCCTGCAGTGTTTCTCTCACAACTCCAACTCTACTGTTGGAACCATTAGTGAAAGTCAGGCCTCGATATCCTGCAGTGTTTCTCTCCCAACTCCAACTCTACTGTTGGAACCATTAGTGAAAGTCAGGCCTCGATATCCTGCAGTGTTTCTCTCACAACTCCAACTCTACTGTTGGAACCATTAGTGAAAGTCAGGCCTCGATATCCTGCAGTGTTTCTCTCACAACTCCAACTCTACTGTTGGAACCATTAGTGAAAGTCAGGCCTCGATATCCTGCAGTGTTTCTCTCACAACTCCAACTCTACTGTTGGAACCATTAGTGAAAGTCAGGCCTCGATATCCTGCAGTGTTTCTCTCCCAACTCCAACTCTACTGTTGGAACCATTAGTGAAAGTCAGGCCTCGATATCCTGCAGTGTTTCTCTCACAACTCCAACTCTACTGTTGGAACCATTAGTGAAAGTCAGGCCTCGATATCCTGCAGTGTTTCTCTCCCAACTCCAACTCTACTGTTGGAACCATTAGTGAAAGTCAGGCCTCGATATCCTGCAGTGTTTCTCTCACAACTCCAACTCTACTGTTGGAACCATTAGTGAAAGTCAGGCCTCGATATCCTGCAGTGTTTCTCTCACAACTCCAACTCTACTGTTGGAACCATTAGTGAAAGTCAGGCCTCGATATCCTGCAGTGTTTCTCTCCCAACTCCAACTCTACTGTTGGAACCATTAGTGAAAGTCAGGCCTCGATATCCTGCAGTGTTTCTCTCCCAACTCCAACTCTACTTTTCAAATGACTGTTTGTTGATAAACTCCCAGTTTACATTGTGAACCATGCAGTGATGACGGTACATGACAAACCACCCAGTTGGTAAAGTGACTGATCGCATAATGTATTGTGGATATATATTTAATGGATATACATTATCACTGACTATAGTAATTTAAGACTCACCTAAAACACTGTCAGAACAGCATTGGTAAAGATATAAAGTGAGAAATCCGTCTCTTGAAAGATCTGTAATTTTGTCTCTCGCTAAACAAAGTGGTCCAAATGGCACCCACTTCCTTTCTAGTGCACAACTGTGCTTTGTTTTACCAGGGCCCATACTGCATGTCTCTGGTTAAACGTAGTGCCCTATAGGGAATAGGGTGCCATTTGGGACACAGTCAATGCAAGAAGATATTAGGGATGGGGATAATTAAAACAATCTACCCATCCAATAACAGCAGCAGCAATTTTATTTGACCTTTATTTAACTATGCAAGTCAGATAAGAACAAATTCTTATTTTCAATGACAGCCTAGGAACAGTGGGTTAACTGTTCCTAGGAGGAATATGATGTATTCTCATTGCTGCCGAGTTAAGACACTTCTTTGTACTTTAACAAATGACTGAAATATTCCTAAAAGTTTTGAAAGGTACAATATCTTGTTTCTTAAGACTTAACAACTCATAAGGATAAAAGAGTTAAAAATAAATACAAATGAACGTATCATTAAAAGGTCCTGGAAAACCATGGCGACCAACAGTATATACCAAGTATGACTTTATATCAGGGACGGATGTGGTTAGTGAATGGCATATCTCTAACGTGTTAACCTTAACAAGAGGACATTTTTAAACACAACCTCATTGGTTTCCATGGAAAAGACGGAATAGATTTGTGACCAACTGAAAGCTGACTCACAGCAACAGGTGGCTTTTTGTGTGTCACAAATGGCACCCTATTCCCTACGTAGTGCACTATGGGGCCTGGTCAAGAGTGGTGGACTATATAGGGAATAGGGTGTTATATTTGGGACTCATCCAATCTCTCTGAGAAGTCATGACTGGAATGGATGCGTTGTGCAGCTTCAAAGGGATTCATCTGCAGCTGAGAATAGCTGTTCCATTAACTCCAGTGTGGCTCAGCTGGTAAGAGTGTGAAGCTTGAAACGCCAGGGTCACGGGTTTGATTCCTGCTGGCGGTCATAAAGGCTACACTCAAATGTATGCACTCACTGTACTGTGAGACACTTTGTATAAAAGCATCTGATAAAATTTACAGCGAGAATACAAAACATTAGGAACATCTGCTCTTTCCATGACAGACTGACCAGATGAAATCGGAAGTTAACATACACTTAGGTTAGAGTCATTAAAACTCATTTTTCAACCACTCCACAAAATTCTTGTTAACAAACTATAGTTTTGGCAAGTCGGTTAGGACATCTACTTTGTGTTTGACACAAGTAATTTTCCCAACAATTGTTTACAGACAGATTATTTCACTGTATCACAATTACAGAGGGTCAGAAGTTTATATACACTAAGTTGACTGTGCCTTTAAACAGCTTGGAAAATTCCAGAAAATGATGTCATGGCTTTAGAAGCTTCTGATAGGATAATTGACATAATTTACATAATTTGAGTCAATTGGAGGTGTACCAGTGGATGTTTTTCAAGGCCTACCTTCAAACTCAGTGCCTCTTTGCTTGACATCATGGGAAAATCAGCCAAGACCTCAGAATAAGATTTGTAAACCTCCACAAGTCTGGTTCATCCTTGGGTGCAATTTGCAAACACCTGAAGGTACCACGTTCATCTGTACAAACAATAGTACGCAAGTATAAACACCATGGGACCATGCAGCCGTCATACCACTCAGGAAGGAGACACGTTCTGTCTCCTAGAGATGAATGTACTTTGGTGCGAAAAGTGCAAATCAATCCCAGAACAACAGCAAAGGACCTTGTGAAGATGCTGGAGGAAACAGGTACAAAAGTATTTATATCCACAGTAAAACGAGTCCTATATCGACATAACCTGAAAGGCCGCTCAGCAAGGAAGTAGCAACTGCTCCAAAACCTTCATGTAAAAGCCAGACTACAGTTTCCTTGATCTTTTGATATTTGCCAGGACTATGACCTATGCACAGATCTTTACAGGAAACCAACTGATCCTCCTCGAGTCAAGCATTGTTGACCGCATACCTCCTGCACAATGTGCCAACTGCTCCAAAACCTTCATGACAAAGCCAGACTACGGTTTGCAACTGCACATGGGGACAAAGATCTGTCACGTTCGTCATAACGAGGAGACCAAGGCGCAGTGTGATTGGAATACATTCTTCTTTATTTAACGAAGAACACTTAAACAAACAAAACGTGCCGCTATAAACAACTAGTGCTGACATGCAACTACACATAGACAACAACCCACAAAACCAAAATGGCAACCTATATAGGATCCCCAATCAGAGACAACGATAAACAGCCGCCTCTGATTGGGAACCAATTCAGGCCACCATAGACCTACATATACCTAGACAAACCAAAACCCCATAAATATACAAAAAACCCTAGACAGGTCAAAAACACACATACCACCCTTGTCACTCCCTGACCTAACCAAAATAATAAAGAAAACAAAGATAACTAAGGTCAGGGCGTGACAAGATCGTAAGCTTGGTCGCAAATGGGTCTTCCAAATGGACAATGACCCCAAGCATACTTCCAAAGTTGTGACAAAATGGCTTATATTGTAGTGGCCATCACAAAGCGAGCAAGGAGGCCTACAAACGTGACTCAGTTACACCAGCTCTGTCAGGAGGAATGGGCCAAAATTCACCCAACTTATTGTGGGAAGCTTATGGAAGGCTACCTGAAACGTATGACCAACAATTTATAGGCAATGCTACCAAATACTAATTGAGTGTATGTAAACTTCTGACCCACTGGGAATGTGTTGAAAGAAATAAAACCTGAAAGAAATCATTTGCTCTACTATTATTCTGACATTTCACATTCTTAAAATAAAATGGTGATCCTAAAACAGGGAATTTTTACAAGGATTAAATGTCAGGAATTGTGGAAAACAGAGTTTAAATGTATTTGGCTAAGGTGTATGCAAACTTCCGACTTCAACTGTATGATCCCTTGTTAAATCCACTTCAATCAGTGTAGATGAAGGGGAGGAGACAGGTTAAAGTAACACACTGCTTGGAGTAACCCTGGATTGTAAACTGTCATGGTCAAAACATGTTGATACAACAGTATCTAGGATGGGGAGAAGTCTGTCCATAATAAAGCGTTGCTCTGCATTCTTAACAACCCTATCAACAAGGCAGGTCCTACAGGCCCTAGTTTTGTCGCACCTTGACTACTGTTCAGTCGTGTGGTCAGGTGCCACAAAAAAGGACTTTGCAATTGTCTCAGAACAGGGCAGCAGAGAGATTCACTTCATCACTATTTGTATTCATGAGAGTTATTGACATGTTGAATGCAAACAGCTGTCTGTTTGAACTATTGGCACACAGCTCGGACACCCATACATACCCCAAAATACATGCCACAAGAGGTCTCTTCACAGTCCCCAAGTCCAGAACAGACTATGGGAGGCGCTCAGTACTACATAGAGCCATGACTACAAGTAACTGATGCAAGCAGTAAAATTAGATGTAAAAAACAGATAAAAAACAGATATAAAAACCACCATACGGAACAGCGTGGACTGTGAAGCAACACAAACATTGGCACAGACATACGCATACACAATAACGCACTATACACACACACACACACACACACACACACACACACATATGGATTTAGTACTGTAGATATGTGATAGTGGTGGAGTTGGGGCCTGAGGACACACAGTGTGTTGTGAAATCTGTGAATGTATAGTAATGTTTATAAAATGGTATAACCTGCTATAATTTTGGTGGACACCAGGAAGAGTAGCTGCTGCATGGGGATCCATAATAAATACAAATACAAAGAAGGATTTTTAAGCCATGAGACAATTGAGAAACGGATGGTATATATGTGTGCCATTCAGACGGTGAATGGGCAAGACAAAAGATTTAAGTGCCTTTGAAAGGGGTATGTTAGTAGGTGCCAAGCACAACGGTTTGTGTCAAAAAAAAAATGTTTTCATGCTCAATAGTTTCTTGTATGTATCAAGAATGGTTCACCAACCAAAGGACATCCATTCAACTTGACACAACTGTGGAGTTGACACAACTGCATTGGAGTCAACATGGGCCAGCATCCCTGTGGAATGATTTCAACACCTTGTAGGGTCCAGAGCCTGACGAATTGAGGCTGTTCTGAGGGGGGGGTTGCAACTCAATATTAGGAAGGTGTTCCTATTGTTTGATATGCTCAGGGCTACAACTCAGTATATATTAAATAGTTGCTACAACTTCACTGAGGGGTAACTCTACTCTACATCTTTCCAACCAATGCAATTCCTGAATACAATCATTATATTAATATAACAAATGCCATTTAGCATTTTTATCCAAAGCGACCAGGAGTTCCATGCTTTTCTTAACTCTTGTTCTGAGTACCTGAGATTCACGATGCAATCTGACACACGTCAAATCAGTTTCCTTGATCTTTTGATATTTGCCAGGACTATGACCTTTGCACAGATCTTTACAGGAAACCAACTGATCACAATAGTTTGTTGAGGGCTGATAGGTGTCACACGCCTCCCTCGAAACACCGTTATAACCAAATTCTGTTGAATCAAAAGAACCTGCAAAAAACAACCACACATTGACTTTGATCTGAAACCATTCCTGTGATTATTGTGTTTTTGTAAATAATATTGTGTTTAATTATGATGAAATTGTATCTATGATCGTCTGATATCCATTCATGCTTTTTTTTAATATGTATTATGGATATTTCTAAATTGACCAATGATATCATGCCACAGTCGGTCATGATTAAAAACACCTGCACAAGTCCAATGAAATCCTGAAGACAGCTTGCTGTTGAAACGTTGGTGAATAATACATGATTGCGTCAGAGCTCTTGGAGTCGGCAGCTTCTCCTTGTCTTCTGAAGTTTCCATAGCGACTCACAGTAAAGTGAGTGCGTACATCTTTGTGAACATGGTATATAGTGCATAGTGCATGAATACATCTTTGTGAACATGATATATAGTGCATCGTGCATGAATACATCTTTGTGAACATGGTATATAGTGCATAGTGCATGAATACATCTTTGTGAACATGGTATATAGTGCATCGTGCATGAATACATCTTTGTGAACATGGTATATAGTGCATCGTGCATGAATACATCTTTGTGAACATGGTATATAGTGCATGTCCATGAATACATCTTTGTGAACATGGTATATAGTGCATAGTGCATGAATACATCTTTGTGAACATGGTATATAGTGCATCATGCATGAATACATCTTTGTGAACATGGTATATAGTGCATAGTGCATGAATACATCTTTGTGAACATGGTATATAGTGCATCATGCATGAATACATCTTTGTGAACATGGTATATAGTGCATAGTGCATGAATACATCTTTGTGAACATGGTATATAGTGCATAGTGCATGAATACATCTTTGTGAACATGGTATATAGTGCATCATGCATGAATACATCTTTGTGAACATGGTATATAGTGCATAGTGCATGAATACATCTTTGTGAACATGGTATATAGTGCATCGTGCATGAATACATCTTTGTGAACATGGTATATAGTGCATAGTGCATGAATACATCTTTGTGAACATGGTATATAGTGCATAGTGCATGAATACATCTTTGTGAACATGGTATATAGTGCATCGTGCATGAATACATCTTTGTGAACATGGTATATAGTGCATCGTGCATGAATACATTTTACAAAGGGGTGGTCATGGGAATCAAACCCACTATGCTGCATCTACGGTCCACCTAAAAATACTTTGTCCACATACAACAATCACGTTAAAACACTGTTTTTCTTTGATGAATTGGTAACACTTCATTTGAACTGTTTAAATATAGGATGTATATTTCAAACAAAGTGTTTTCCAGAAAAATAAATACATTGAAAGCTACATCTCAGAGTAATAATTGGTGTTAACTGTTTACTGTAAACAGAATGACCTTAGTTTGATACTCAAAAAGAGCTAACACTTTACTTGACAGCCAGCGTCATAACATGCCATAACAGCTGACATAACTGGTAATAACCTGTCATAATATGGTCATAACACTGTCATGACACATATATTTAGACCTGTTATGACATATATTGAGTTATTTTATGGCTGGTTATGACACCTACATAAGAGTGTTAAAACCCACAAAGCAAAACATTCCATTACACCATAGCCTACGTGTCAACAGTATGTTTATGTTATATATTTAATTGCCCATATTAAATTACAATTGTACTGTAATTACGTACAGATTGTTGTCGGACATGCACCTATCCCAGTTCTCTGTTTCTGGTGACTGGGATGAATGTAGGAGCAGATTTCAGGAGCAGGACAAGACACCCTCTTTTAGACTGATTACTGACATAAGGACATGTACGTGACAGGCCTATCTGGATTATATGATTGTGAGGGTCATAATGCTTCTTGACAGTGTCAAAGTGTATTTTCTTCATGTTATTTAAAATATGTTGGAAAAAAAAATGTCTGTAAAAAATTATTTACAGCATCAACAAAGGACTTAAGAAACTTTCAAACGAAAGACAACTTCTTGGCAGGGAAAAATACATGTGAATAAATGTGGGTTTTTGACACTCTTATATAGGTGTCATTAACCAGCCATAAAATAACGCAATATGTCACAACAGATGTAAATATATGGGTCATGACAGTGTTATGACCATATTATGACAGGTTATGTCAGCTGTTATGACTTATTATGACATTTTTAGGATCGTGTCATAACATGTTATGACACTGGGTGTCAAGTAAAGTGCTACCAAGAAAGATCATTCTGGTCTTTCCTCCAGTACTTTGCTGCAAACGATGAATCTTTTATTTATATTCCTTGTGTCAGCCTAATTCTTCTCATCGCCTCATTGTTGAATAATTAATATAGTTTAACCGTATTCTCACAACAATGTTATCTGATAATGGAACTCAGGAACATAGCTTATTTAACATTATGAATGTTCATAACAGATTTGCAGCTTCATTTAGAGAAAACGATAAGACAAATGAACCATTCAAAATCATATACACTGAAAGACTAAAGGCTTCATCACCTTGCTACTTTGTTGCACCTTAATCTCCTCTAGTAGCTCCAGAAAACATCTCCTCTAGTAGCTCCAGAAAACATCTCCTCTAGTAGCTCCAGAAAACATCTCCTCTAGTAGCTCCAGAAAACATCTCCTCTAGTAGCTCCAGAAAACATCTCCTCTAGTAGCTCCAGAAAACATCTCCTCTGGTAGCTCCAGAAAACATCTCCTCTAGTAGCTCCAGAAAACATCTCCTCTAGTAGCCCCAGAAAACATCTCCTCTAGTAGCTCCAGAAAACATCTCCTCTAGTAGCTCCAGAAAACATCTCCTCTAGTAGCTCCAGAAAACATCTCCTCTAGTAGCTCCAGAAAACATCTCCTCTAGTAGCTCCAGAAAACATCTCCTCTAGTAGCTCCAGAAAACATATCCTCTAGTAGCTCCAGAAAACATATCCTCTAGGAGCTCCAGAAAACATCTCCTCTAGTAGCTCCAGAAAACATATCCTCTAGGAGCTCCAGAAAACATCTCCTCTAGTAGCTCCAGAAAACATCCCCTCTAGTAGCTCCAGAAAACATTGATCCGAAGCTCTTGTCACTATTGTACTTTGTACTGCATTGGTGCATTGTGTTTCTGAGTTTTGCTCGTATCATGTTGTTTTCAGTTCTCCTCTGTAAAAGGGATTCTCAAATCTCAACGTAATCTCCTGATTAAACATTGGAAACAAAAGTGGAATGCCGTGCTTGTACTTACTGTAGAGGATGGTGCCCTGTGTAGCTCTGGTTTTGACAGTCAGATACAGGGTAACAGTGGTGTCTTTGACAGGGTGAGAGGGATCTGCGCTGGCACCGGGAGACTGCAGCAGAGAGCCAAGGGGAGGCAGCTCCAGGTACGACGTGCCGTTGAACGAGGGGATGAATATTGTGGTATCTGAAAAGAAAAACATTCATTATAAAATTATTCTTGACTTGAATGAAATCAAACAACATTATATTAAAACATCCCCGTGACATCACATACAGCAGGACTAAAACTGATAGGTCATTATTCTATATTAAACATCCCCGTGACATCACATACAGCAGGACTAAAACTAATAGGTCATTATTCTATATTAAAACATCCCCGTGACATCACATACAGCAGGACTAAAACTGATAGGTCATTATTCTATATTAAAACATCCCCGTGACATCACATACAGCAGGACTAAAACTGATAGGTCATTATTCTATATTAAAACATCCCCGTGACATCACATACAGCAGGACTAAAACTGATCATTATTCTCATCCCCGTGAAGAACTAAAACTGCGTGGTAAGAGCTCATGATATTCTATATTAAAACATCCCCGTGAATCACATAACAAAACTAACAAAAAAAGGGAAAACTAAAACTGATAGGTCATTATTCTATATGCAGAACTAAAAACAGAAAACATCTAAAACCCACAAAACAGCAGGACTAAAACTACTGATATGGTCAATCAGAGACAAAACTAATAGATTCTATATTAAACATCCCCGGAACATCACATACAGCAGGACTAAAACTGATAATTATTCTAAAAAACATCCCCGTGATCCCACCTAAAACTAGTCACATACACAGGACTAAAACTAGAGGTCATTATTCTATAAAACATCCCCGTGACATCACATACAGGCAGGACAGTTAAAACTAAAGGCCATTATTCTAAAAAACATCCCTGTGACATCACAACAGGGACTAAAACTAATAGGTCATTATTCTATATTAAACATCCCCGTGACATCACATACAGCAGCTAAAACTGGTAGGTCATGACTATATTAAACGCCCTCCCCCGCAGATCCCTCCGACATCACATACAGCATTATTCTATATTAAACATCCCCGTGGACTAAAACTGGAGGAACAGACCATTCTATCATTAAAACATCCCGGTGACATCACATACAGGCACCGGACTAAAACTAATGAAGGCCATTATTCTATATTAAAACATCCCTGTGACATCACATACAGCAGGTTCCGGAACAGTGGTCATTATTCTGGATGTTTAAACATCCCCAAAAAGTGCAAATGGGCACATGGCAGACAGGACTAAAAAACTGGGCTGGCAGATGCACTATAGACAACATCCCCAGAGCCGGCATCAGGATATCCTGGTCAGGACTAAAACTGAGAGGTCATTATTCTATATTAAACATCCCTGGCTGGATCCCATTCACAGCAGGACTAAAACTACAGGTCATTATTCTATACCGCATAAACATCCCCGTGACCATCACATACAGCTAGACTAAAACTGATAGGAGGTCATGATTCTGATATTAAACATCCCCGTGACATCACATAAAGCAGGACTAACTCTCGGTCTTCTGTCCAGTCGTGTACCCCCATATCGACATACAGCGTTCCTCCTGTGCTATCTCCACCTGCTTCCATGGCATCTTGTCCCCATGGCATCCCCATGACTTGTCCCCATGGCAGGGTCTTGTCCCCATGGCAGGGTCTTGTCCCCTGCCATTACCTCCTCCCAGGTCCAGGATGTCCTCCACTCCTCTTTCTCCTGGGACCAAGATGTCCACTCCTTTTTAGCACGCTGGTTGGTCCTTTCTTGGTGGGTTGTTCTGTCACGGTCGTCATAAAGAGGAGACCAAGGCGCAGGGTGTTAAGTGAACATAACTCTTTAATAAAAGAGAGAACACTGAACAGAACTAAACAAAACAAGAAAACGAACCGTGAAGCAATATGGCTAGTGCAGAACAGGCAACTAAACAAAGAATAACAACCCACAAAATAACCAAGGAATATGGCTGCCTAAATATGGTTCCCAATCAGAGACGATGAGAAACAGCTGCCTCTGATTGAGAACCAATCTAGGCAACCATAGACATATAAACACCTAGACTAGAAAACATATAAACTCCTAGACATACAAAAACCCCTAGACAATACAAAAACTAAACAAACCACCCTTGTCACACCCTGACCTAACCAAATAATAAAGAAAACAAAGATAACTAAGGTCAGGGTGTGACAAAACCTGACTCTAATATATGAAGGATCCGGGTAAAGATCTCTACTCTAGCTCTAGATATGTGGGACAAAGACCCTACTCCGCTCTAGCAGATAATAAAGACTCTACTGGCGGCTCTAGATAATAAAGAATAAAGACTCTACTCTAGATATGTGGGATAATAAAGACTCTACTCTAGATATGTGGGATAATAAAGACTCTACTCTACTCTAGATATGTGGGATAATAAAGACTCTACTCTAGATATGTGGGATAATAAAGACTCTACTCTAGATATGTGGGATAATAAAGACTCTACTCTAGATATGTGGGATAATAAAGACTCTACTCTACTCTAGATATATGGGATAATAAAGACTCTACTCTAGATATGATATCCTGGTCGAAGGATAATGGAAAGACGCTACCGGCACCATATCCTGGCTGGATGCCCATTCTAGCCCAGCAAATGCCAATAAAGACTCATACTCTTGGCTTGATCCTGTGCTATCAACACCCTGTCTTCCATGGCAACATCCCCATGGCAGGGCCTTGTCCCCATGGCAGGTTCATGTCCCAACATCCGCAGGGTCTTGTCCCTGCCATCACCAGGAAGCCGCAGGTCCAATGTCCAGGCACTTGTCATCTCCTCTGGACCAAGATGCAACTCGCTTTGGCTGGGGTCCTTTCTGCCTGTGCCATTAAACCCTACAACTCATCCAGAAGACCAAAAGCCCGTTGGTGTTCAACCTTCCCAACTCTTTAATAAAAGAGCTCCTCCGAACAGAACTCCACTGGCTTCCAAAACAAGCTCGAATCCGTGAAGACCATGGTGCTTGCAAGCTGCAGGGGAACAGGCACCTAAACAAAGAATAATCAGGCCCAAAACCCAAACAAGGGCAAATGGTTCATCCACCTCTGGCCTGCTGCCTCCCTACCACTGAGGAACCATAGACATATAAACACCTAGCCCAGTCAAAACTATAAACTCCTGACATGGTGGAAAAACCCCTACGACAATACAAAAGCTAAACAATCACCACCTTGTCAGACACCTGAAACCCCACCAAATTAAGGAAAACAAAGATAACTAATCCTTGTGACACTACTTTTAAGATTTAGATGCACTAATGTAAAGACTGTTCCACTGGATATCATAAGGTGAATGACACTACTTTACTAAGTATGTGGATAAGAGACTCTACTAAAGATTAAATGTAATGTAAATCTAATATAGATATGGGATAATAAAGACTCTAATCTAGACATGCCACTCACCCATTAGACAACACTATCATCAAGCTGAGCTCAGAAGACCATTGTATCTAATAGCTTTAACTGTTTTCATTCACACCTATTTACAACCTAGTTTTATGATATTTCTGTCTCTTACCCTAAACATGCTATGTGACATAACGAATATGTCAGATCAGGTAACATATAACTAACTACATTGGGAGACAACTAGCTAGCTTAGCTTAAATTTGTGGCTCTCAGCTTAGCAACATACCTCATAATTGTGAGCACCAGGAGCGTCCGTGTAGCCTCTCCCAACTACATTGGTTAAATGACACTATTTTGCCATATTCTAATAAGAGCATGTTGTATATAGTTCATGGTGAGTGATGAGTCCAGAGACGAGACGAGGACAATTACCATCTGGTTAGCACTCTATTTCTCTGACCATTAAGCTTTTCTTCAGCTCATTTAATCAGCTCATCAGATAACATGGAAGGTTATCAATCATACAAGTAGAATAAAGCAGTTTGGAAATACTCCTAGTATATTACAGTGAACATACTCCTAGTATATTACAGTGAACATACTCCTAGTATATTACAGTGAACATACTCCTAGTATATTACAGTGAACATACTCCTAGTATATTACAGTGAACATACTCCTAGTATATTACAGTGAACATACTGCTAGTATATTACAGTGAACATACTGCTAGTATATTACAGTGAACATACTCCTAGTATATTACAGTGAACATACTTCTAGTATATTACAGTGAACATACTCCTAGTATATTACAGTGAACATACTCCTAGTATATTACAGTGAACATACTCCTAGTATATTACAGTGAACATACTCCTAGTATATTACAGTGAACATACTCTAGTATATTACAGTGAACATACTCCTAGTATAGTACAGTGAACATACTAGTATAGTACAGTGAACTAGTATATTACAGTGAACATACTCCTAGTATAGTGAACATGAACATAACATACAGTGAACATACCTAGTATATTACAGTGAACATACTCCTACTATATTACAGTGAACATACTCCTAGTATATTACAGTGAACATACTCCTAGTATAGTACAGTGAACATACTCTAGTATATTACAGTGAACATACTCCTAGTATATTACAGTGAACATACTCCTAGTATATTACAGTGAACATACTCCTAGTATATTACAGTGAACATACTCCTAGTATATTACAGTGAACATACTCCTAGTATATCACAGTGAACATACTCCTAGTATATTACAGTGAACATACTCCTAGTATATTACAGTGAACATACTCCTAGTATATTACAGTGAACATACTCCTAGTATATTACAGTGAACATACTCCTAGTATAGTACAGTGAACATACTCCTAGTATATTACAGTGAACATACTCCTAGTATATTACAGTGAACATACTCCTAGTATATTACAGTGAACATACTCCTAGTATAGTACAGTGAACATACTCCTATATTACAGTGAACATACTCTAGTATATTACAGTGAACATACTTCTAGTATATCACAGTGAACATACTCCTAGTATATTACAGTGAACATACTCCTACTAAATTACAGTGAACATACTCCTAGTATATTACAGTGAACATACTCCTAGTATAGTACAGTGAACATACTCCTAGTATATTACAGTGAACATACTCCTAGTATATTACAGTGAACATACTCCTAGTATATTACAGTGAACATACTCCTAGTATATTACAGTGAACATACTCCTAGTATAGTACAGTGAACATACTCCTAGTATATTACAGTGAACATACTCCTAGTATATTACAGTGAACATACTCCTAGTATATTACAGTGAACATACTGCTAGTATATTACAGTGAACATACTGCTAGTATATTACAGTGAACATACTCCTAGTATATTACAGTGAACATACTCCTAGTATATTACAGTGAACATACTCCTAGTATATTACAGTGAACATACTCCTAGTATATTACAGTGAACATACTCCTAGTATATTACAGTGAACATACTCCTAGTATATTACAGTGAACATACTCCTAGTATATTACAGTGAACATACTCCTAGTATATTACAGTGAACATACTCCTAGTATATTACAGTGAACATACTCCTAGTATATTACAGTGAACATACTCCTAGTATATTAGTGAACATACTCCGAGTATATTAGTGAACATACTCCTAGTATATTACAGTGAACATACTCCTAGTATATTACAGTGAACATACTCCTAGTATATTACAGTGAACATACTCCTAGTATATTACAGTGAACATACTCCTAGTATATTACAGTGAACATACTCCTAGTATAGTACAGTGAACATACTCCTAGTATATTACAGTGAACATACTCCTAGTATATTACAGTGAACATACTCCTAGTATATTACAGTGAACATACTCTAGTATATTACAGTGAACATACTCCTAGTATATTACAGTGAACATACTCCTAGTATATTACAGTGAACATACTCCTAGTATATTACAGTGAACATACTCCGAGTATATTACAGTGAACATACTCCTAGTATATTACAGTGAACATACTTCTAGTATATCACAGTGAACATACTCCTAGTATATTACAGTGAACATACTCCTACTAAATTACAGTGAACATACTCCTAGTATATTACAGTGAACATACTCCTAGTATAGTACAGTGAACATACTCCTAGTATATCACAGTGAACATACTCCTAGTATATTACAGTGAACATACTCCTAGTATATTACAGTGAACATACTCTAGTATATTACAGTGAACATACTCCTAGTATAGTACAGTGAACATGCTCCTAGTATATCACAGTGAACATACTCCTAGTATATTACAGTGAACATACTCCTAGTATATTACAGTGAACATACTCCTAGTATATTACAGTGAACATACTCCTAGTATATTACAGTGAACATACTCCTAGTATAGTACAGTGAACATACTCCTAGTATATCACAGTGAACATATTCCTAGTATATTACAGTGAACATACTCCTAGTATAGTACAGTGAACATACTCCTAGTATATTACAGTGAACATACTCCTAGTATATTACAGTGAACATACTTCTAGTATATTACAGTGAACATACTCTAGTATATTACAGTGAACATACTCCTACTAAATTACAGTGAACATACTCCTAGTATATTACAGTGAACATACTCTAGTATATACAGTGAACATACTCTAGTATATCACAGTGAACATACTCCTAGTATATTACAGTGAACATACCTCCTAGTATATTACAGTGAACATACTCCTAGTATATTACAGTGAACATACTCCTAGTATAGTACAGTGAACATACTCCTAGTATATTACAGGGAACATACTCCTAGTATATTACAGTGAACATACTCCTAGTATATTACAGTGAACATACTCCTAGTATGTCACAGTGAACATACTCCTAGTATATTACAGTGAACATACTCCTAGTATATTACAGTGAACATACTCCTAGTATAGTACAGTGAACATACTCCTAGTATATTACAGTGAACATACTCCTAGTATATTACAGTGAACATACTCCTAGTATATTACAGTGAACATACTGCTAGTATATTACAGTGAACATACTTCTAGTATATTACAGTGAACATACTCCTAGTATATTACAGTGAACATACTCCTAGTATATTACAGTGAACATACTCCTAGTATATTACAGTGAACATACTCCTAGTATATTACAGTGAACATACTCCTAGTATATTACAGTGAACATACTCCTAGTATAGTACAGTGAACATACTCCTAGTATATTACAGTGAACATACTCCTAGTATATTACAGTGAACATACTCCTAGTATATCACAGTGAACATACTCCTAGTATATTACAGTGAACATACTCCTAGTATATTACAGTGAACATACTCCTAGTATAGTACAGTGAACATACTCCTAGTATATTACAGTGAACATACTCCTAGTATATTACAGTGAACATACTCTAGTATATCACAGTGAACATACTCCTAGTATATTACATTGAACATACTCCTACTAAATTACAGTGAACATACTCCTAGTATATTACAGTGAACATACTCCTAGTATATTACAGTGAACATACTCCTAGTATATTACAGTGAACATACTCCTAGTATATTACAGTGAACATACTCCTAGTATATTACAGTGAACATACTCCTAGTATATTACAGTGAACATACTCCTAGTATAGTACAGTGAACATGCTCCTAGTATATCACAGTGAACATACTCCTAGTATATTACAGTGAACATACTCCTACTATATTACAGTGAACATACTCCTAGTATATTACAGTGAACATACTCCTAGTATATTACAGTGAACATACTCCTAGTATATTGAACATACTCTAGTATATCACAGTGAACATACTCCTAGTATATTACAGTGAACATACTCCTAGTATATTACAGTGAACATACTTCTAGTATATTGAACATACAGTGACAGTGAACATACTCCTAATAAATTACAGTGAACATACTTCTAGTATATTACAGTGAACATACTCCTAGTATAGTACAGTGAACATACTAGTATATCACAGTGAACATACTCCTAGTATATTACAGTGAACATACTCCTAGTATATTACAGTGAACATACTCCTAGTATATTACAGTGAACATACTCCTAGTATATTACAGTGAACATACTCCTAGTATATTACAGTGAACATACTCCTAGTATATTACAGTGAACATACTCCTAGTATATTACAGTGAACATACTCCTAGTATATTACAGTGAACATACTCCTAGTATATTACAGTGAACATACTCCTAGTATAGTACAGTGAACATACTCCTAGTATATTACAGTGAACATACTCCTAGTATATTACAGTGAACATACTCTGAGTATATTACAGTGAACATACTCCGAGTATATTACAGTGAACATACTCCTAGTATATTACAGTGAACATACTTCTAGTATATTACAGTGAACATACTCCTTGTATAGTACAGTGAACATACTTCTAGTATATTACAGTGAACATACTCCTAGTATATTACAGTGAACATACTCCTAGTATATTACAGTGAACATACTCCTACTATATTACAGTGAACATACTCCTAGTATATTACAGTGAACATACTCCTAGTATATTACAGTGAACATACTCCTAGTATATTACAGTGAACATACTCCTAGTATATTACAGTGAACATACTCCTAGTATATTACAGTGAACATACTCTAGTATATTAGTGAACATACTCCTAGTATATTACAGTGAACATACTCCTAGTATATTACAGTGAACATACTCCTAGTATATTACAGTGAACATACTCCGAGTATATTACAGTGAACATACTCCTAGTATATTACAGTGAACATACTCCTAGTATATTACAGTGAACATACTCCTAGTATAGTACAGTGAACATACTCCTAGTATATTACAGTGAACATACTCCGAGTATATTACAGTGAACATACTCCTAGTATATTACAGTGAACATACTCTGAGTATATTACAGTGAACATACTCCTAGTATATTACAGTGAACATACTCCTAGTATATTACAGTGAACATACTCCTAGTATAGTACAGTGAACATACTCCGAGTATATTACAGTGAACATACTCCTAGTATATTACAGTGAACATACTCCTAGTATATTACAGTGAACATACTGCTAGTATATTACAGTGAACATACTCCTACTAAATTACAGTGAACATACTCCTAGTATATTACAGTGAACATACTCCTAGTATAGTACAGTGAACATACTCCTAGTATATCACAGTGAACATACTCCTAGTATATTACAGTGAACATACTCCTACTATATTACAATGAACATACTCCTAGTATATTACAGTGAACATACTCCTAGTATATTACAGTGAACATACTTCTAGTATATCACAGTGAACATACTCCTAGTATATTACAGTGAACATACTCCTACTATATTACAGTGAACATACTCCTAGTATATCACAGTGAACATACTCCTAGTATATTACAGTGAACATACTCCTAGTATAGTACAGTGAACATACAGATAGTATATTACAGTGAACATACTTCTAGTATATCACAGTGAACATACTCCTCGTATATTACAGTGAACATACTCCTAGTATATTACAGTGAACATACTCCTAGTATATTACAGTGAACATACTGCTAGTATATTACAGTGAACATACTCCTAGTATATTACAGTGAACATACTCCTACTATAGTACAGTGAACATACTCCTAGTATAGTACAGTGAACATACTCTAGTATATTACAGTGAACATACTCCTTGTATAGTACAGTGAACATACTCCTAGTATATTACAGTGAACATACTCCTAGTATATTACAGTGAACATACTCCTAGTATATTACAGTGAACATACTCCTACTATATTACAGTGAACATACTCCTAGTATATTACAGTGAACATACTCCTAGTATATTACAGTGAACATACTCCTAGTATATTACAGTGAACATACTCCTAGTATAGTACAGTGAACATACTCCTAGTATATTACAGTGAACATACTCCTAGTATATTACAGTGAACATACTCCTAGTATATTACAGTGAACATACTCCTAGTATAGTACAGTGAACATACTGCTAGTATATTACAGTGAACATACTCCTAGTATATTACAGTGAACATACTCCTAGTATATCACAGTGAACATACTCCTAGTATATCACAGTGAACATACTCCTAGTATAGTACAGTGAACATACTCCTTGTATATTAGTGAACATACTCCTAGTATATTACAGTGAATATACTCCTAGTATATTACAGTGAACATACTCCTAGTATATTACAGTGAACATACTGCTAGTATATTACAGTGAACATACTGCTAGTATATTACAGTGAACATACTCCTAGTAAATTACAGTGAACATACGCCTAGTATATTACAGTGAACATACTCCTAGTATATTACAGTGAACATACTTCTAGTATATCACAGTGAACATACTCCTAGTATATTACAGTGAACATACTCCTACTAAATTACAGTGAACATACTCCTAGTATATTACAGTGAACATACTCCTAGTATAGTACAGTGAACATACTCCTAGTATATCACAGTGAACATACTCTAGTATATTACAGTGAACATACTCCTAGTATATTACAGTGAACATACTCCTAGTATATTACAGTGAACATACTCCTAGTATAGTACAGTGAACATGCTCCTAGTATATCACAGTGAACATACTCCTAGTATATTACAGTGAACATACTCCTACTATATTACAGTGAACATACTCCTAGTATATTACAGTGAACATACTCCTAGTATATTACAGTGAACATACTCCTAGTATAGTACAGTGAACATACTCCTAGTATATCACAGTGAACATACTCCTAGTATATTACAGTGAACATACTCCTAGTATATTACAGTGAACATACTCCTAGTATAGTACAGTGAACATACTCCGAGTATATTACAGTGAACATACTCCTAGTATATTACAGTGAACATACTTCTAGTATATCACAGTGAACATACTCCTAGTATATTACAGTGAACATACTCCTACTAAATTACAGTGAACATACTCCTAGTATATTACAGTGAACATACTCCTAGTATAGTACAGTGAACATACTCCTAGTATATCACAGTGAACATACTCCTAGTATATTACAGTGAACATACTCCTAGTATATTACAGTGAACACACTCCTAGTATATTACAGTGAACATACTCCTAGTATAGTACAGTGAACATACTCCTAGTATATCACAGTGAACATACTCCTAGTATATTACAGTGAACATACTCCTACTATATTACAGTGAACATACTCCTAGTATATTACAGTGAACATACTCCTAGTATATTACAGTGAACATACTCCTAGTATAGTACAGTGAACATACTCCTAGTATATCACAGTGAACATACTCCTAGTATATTACAGTGAACATACTCCTACTATATTACAGTGAACATACTCCTAGTATGTCACAGTGAACATACTCCGAGTATATCACAGTGAACATACTCCTAGTATATTACAGTGAACATACTCCTAGTATATTACAGTGAACATACTCCTAGTATATTACAGGGAACATACTCCTAGTATATTACAGTGAACATACTCCTAGTATATTACAGTGAACATACTCCTAGTATGTCACAGTGAACATACTCCTAGTATATTACAGTGAACATACTCCTAGTATATTACAGTGAACATACTCTAGTATAGTACAGTGAACATACTCCTAGTATAGTCACAGTGAACATACTCCTAGTATATTACAGTGAACATACTCCTAGTATATTACAGTGAACATACTCTAGTATATTACAGTGAACATACTCTAGTATATTACAGTGAACATACTTCTAGTATATTACAGTGAACATACTCCTAGTATATTACAGTGAACATACTCCTAGTATATTACAGTGAACATACTCCTAGTATATTACAGTGAACATACTCCTAGTATATTACAGTGAACATACTCTAGTATATTACAGTGAACATACTCCTAGTATATTACAGTGAACATACTCCTAGTATATTACAGTGAACATACCCTAGTATATTACAGTGAACATACTCTAGTATATTACAGTGAACATACTCCTAGTATAGTACAGTGAACATACTCCAGTATATTACAGTGAACATAACCTAGTATATTACAGTGAACATACTTCTAGTATATCACAGTGAACATACTCCTAGTATATTACATTGAACATACTCCTACTAAATTACAGTGAACATACTCCTAGTATATTACAGTGAACATACTCCTAGTATAGTACAGTGAACATACTCCTAGTATATCACAGTGAACATACTCCTAGTATATTACAGTGAACATACTCCTAGTATATTACAGTGAACATACTCCTAGTATATTACAGTGAACATACTCCTAGTATAGTACAGTGAACATACTCCTAGTATAGTACAGTGAACATGCTCCTAGTATATCACAGTGAACATACTCCTAGTATATTACAGTGAACATACTCCTACTATATTACAGTGAACATACTCCTAGTATATTACAGTGAACATACTCCTAGTATATTACAGTGAACATACTCCTAGTATAGTACAGTGAACATACTCCTAGTATATCACAGTGAACATACTCCTAGTATATTACAGTGAACATACTCCTAGTATATTACAGTGAACATACTTCTAGTATATTACAGTGAACATACTCCTAGTATATTACAGTGAACATACTCCTACTAAATTACAGTGAACATACTTCTAGTATATTACAGTGAACATACTCCTAGTATATTACAGTGAACATACTCTAGTATATTACAGTGAACATACTCCTAGTATAGTACAGTGAACATACTCCTAGTATATGGAGTGAACATACTCTAGTATATTACAGTGAACATACTCTACTATATTACAGTGAACATACTCCTAGTATGTCACAGTGAACATACTCTAGTATATCACAGTGAACATACTCCTAGTATATTACAGTGAACATACTCTGGAGTATATTACAGTGAACATACTCCTAGTATATTACAGTGAACATACTCCTAGTATATTACAGTGAACATACTCCTAGTATATTACAGTGAACATACTCCTAGTATATTACAGTGAACATACTCCTAGTATGTCACAGTGAACATACTCCTAGTATATTACAGTGAACATACTCTAGTATATTACAGTGAACATACTCCTAGTATAGTACAGTGAACATACTCCTAGTATATCACAGTGAACATACTCCTAGTATATTACAGTGAACATACTCCTAGTATATTACAGTGAACATACTGCTAGTATATTACAGTGAACATACTCTAGTATATTACAGTGAACATACTCCTTGTATAGTACAGTGAACATACTCTTAGTATATTACAGTGAACATACTCCTAGTATATTACAGTGAACATACTCCTAGTATATTACAGTGAACATACTCCTAGTATATTACAGTGAACATACTCCTAGTATATTACAGTGAACATACTCCTAGTATATTACAGTGAACATACTCCTAGTATATTACAGTGAACATACTCCTAGTATATTACAGTGAACATACTCCTAGTATATTACAGTGAACATACTCCTAGTATATTACAGTGAACATACTCCTAGTATATTACAGTGAACATACTCCTAGTATATTACAGTGAACATACTCCTAGTATATTACAGTGAACACATTCCTCTGACTTTTTTCCATCACCACAAAAATATAACTGCAATAATCTATAATCTAAGCAATTGGAAATACTGCTGGCTAAAAGAAATAAGATAAAATGTTCAGAAAAAGCTCTCATTCCCTCTCCCTGTCCCCTCTTCCCACCCTGACAGTTAGGCTATGAGCAGTCAGAAGGGCCCAGTCAGGTCTGCAGAGGATGACAGAGGGTGATGACTTTAACAGGGTCTGGATGGAGGGGTCTGGAGGAGAGGGTGATGACTTTAACAGGGTCTGGATGGAGGGGTCTGGAGGAGAGGGTGATGACTTTAACATGGGCAGGTTGGAGGGGTCTGGAGGAGAGGGGGATGACTTTAACAGGGATGGAGGGGTCTGGAGGAGAGGGTGATGACTTTAACATGGGCAGGTTGGAGGGGTCTGGAGGAGAGGGGGATGACTTTAACAGGGATGGAGGGGTCTGGAGGAGAAGGTGATGACTTTAACATGGGCAGGTTGGAGGGGGGCAGAGTAGAGGGGGATGACTTAAACAGGGATGGAGGGGTCTGGAGGAGAGGGTGATGACTTTAACATGGGCAGGTTGGAGGGGTCTGGAGGAGAGGGGGATGACTTTAACAGGGATGGAGGGGTCTGGAGGAGAGGGTGATGACTTTAACATGGGCAGGTTGGAGGGGGGCAGAGTAGAGGGGGATGACTTAAACAGGGATGGAGGGGTCTGGAGGAGAGGGTGATGACTTTAACATGGGCAGGTTGGAGGGGGGGCAGAGTAGAGGGGGATGACTTTAACAGGGATGGAGGGGTCTGGAGGAGAGGGTGATGACTAACATGGGCAGGTTGGAGGGGTCTGGAGGAGAGGGTGATGACTTTAACATGGGCACGTTGGAGGGGTCTGGAGGAGAGGGGGATGACTTTAACAGGGATGGAGGGGGCTGGAGGAGAGGGTGATGACTTTAACAGGGTCTGGATGGAGGGGCTGGATGAGAGGGTGGTAACTTTAACAGGGTCTGGATGGAGTGGGGGCAGAGAGGGGGGATGATTAACAGGGATGGAGGGGCAGGAGAGGGTGATGACTTTAACAGGGTCTGGATGGAAGGGGATGACTTTAACAGGGGCAGGATGGAGGGGGTTGGAGGAGGTGATGACTAACAGGGGCAGGATGTAGGGGGGTGGAGTAGATGGGGACGACTTTAACAGGGTCTGGATGGAGGGAGCTGGAGGAGAGGGTGATGACTTTAACAGGGCAGGATGGAGGGGCTGGAGGAGAGGGTGATGACTTTAACAGGGGCAGGATGGAGGGGGTTAGAGGACGTGATGACTAACAGGGGCAGGATGGGGGGGTGGAGGAGATGGGGACGACTTTAACAGGGTCTGGATGGAGGGGGCTGGAGGAGAGGGTGATGACTTTAACAGGGGCAGGATGGAGGGGGTTAGAGGACGTGATGACTAACAGGGGCAGGATGTAACAGGGGTGGAGTAGATGGGGACGACTTTAACACGGTCTGGATGGAGGGAGCTGGAGGAGAGGGTGATGACTTTACAGGGGCAGGATGTAGGGGGTGGAGGAGAGGGTGATGACTTTAACAGGGTCTGGGTGGAGGGGGCTGGAGGAGAGGGTGATGACTTTAACAGGGTCTGGATGGAGGGGGCTGGAGGAGGGGTGATGACTTTAAAAGGGTCTGGATGAGGGGGGCGGAGGAGAGGGGATGACTTTAACAGGGATGGAGGGGCTGGAGAGAGGGTGATGACTTTAAAAGGGTCTGGATGGAGGGGCTGGAGGAGGGGTGATGACTTTAAAAGGGTCTGGATGAGGGGGGACGGAGGAGAGGGTGATGACTTTAACAGGGGGTGGATGGAGGGGGGGCGGAGGAGAGGGAGATGAGGGAGAAGTGGAGGATGGTGGAGGATGATCCTACTCAGGTCAGGGACTCCACCAGGTGGTAATGATGATCTGTTGGCTTCCACACAAAGGACCAAAGACTGGTGACTCTGTCAGGGTACAGTAGTAACATGTCAGAGGATTAGGACTGGTGACTCTGTCAGGGTACAGTAGTAACATGTCAGAGGATTAGGACTGGTGACTCTGTCAGGGTACAGTAGTAACATGTCAGAGGATTAGGACTGGTGACTCTATCAGGGTACAGTAGTAACATGTCAGAGGATTAGGACTGGTGACTCTATCAGGGTACAGTAGTAACATGTCAGAGGATTAGGACTGGTGACTCTGTCAGGGTACAGTAGTAACATGTCAGAGGATTAGGACTGGTGACTCTGTCAGGGTACAGTAGTAACATGTCAGAGGATTAGGACTGGTGACTGTCAGGGTACAGTAGTAACATGTCAGAGGATTAGGACTGGTGACTATCAGGGTACAGTAGTAACATGTCAGAGGATTAGGACTGGTGACTCTGTCAGGGTACAGTAGTAATATGTCAGAGGATTAGGACTGGTGACTGTCAGGTACAGTAGTAACATGTCAGAGGATTAGGACTGGTGACTCTATCAGGGTACAGTAGTAACATGTCAGAGGATTAGGACTGGTGACTGTCAGGTACAGTAGTAACATGTCAGAGGATTAGGACTGGTGACTCTGTCAGGTACAGTAGTAACATGTCAGAGGATTAGGACTGGTGACTGTCAGGGTACAGTAGTAACATGTCAGAGGATTAGGACTGGTGACTCTGTCAGGTACAGTAGTAACATGTCAGAGGATTAGGACTGGTGACTGTCAGGTACAGTAGTAACATGTCAGAGGATTAGGACTGGTGACTCTGTCAGGTACAGTAGTAACATGTCAGAGGATTAGGACTGGTGACTGTCAGGGTACAGTAGTAACATGTCAGAGGATTAGGACTGGTGACTCTATCAGGGTACAGTAGTAACATGTCAGAGGATTAGGACTGGTGACTGTCAGGTACAGTAGTAACATGTCAGAGGATTAGGACTGGTGACTCTGTCAGGGTACAGTAGTAACATGTCAGAGGATTAGGACTGGTGACTGTCAGGTACAGTAGTAACATGTCAGAGGATTAGGACTGGTGACTGTCAGGTACAGTAGTAACATGTCAGAGGATTAGGGACTGGTGACTCTGTCAGGTACAGTAGTAACATGTCAGAGGATTAGGACTGGTGACTGTCAGGGTACAGTAATAACATGTCAGAGGATTAGGACTGGTGACTGTCAGGTACAGTAGTAACATGTCAGAGGATTAGGACTGGTGACTGTAGGGTACAGTAGTAACATGTCAGAGGATTAGGACTGGTGACTGTCAGGTACAGTAGTAACATGTCAGAGGATTAGGACTGGTGACTGTCAGGTACAGTAGTAATATGTCAGAGGATTAGGACTGGTGACTCTGTCAGGGTACAGTAGTAACATGTCAGAGGATTAGGACTGGTGACTGTCAGGGTACAGTAGTAACATGTCAGAGGATTAGGACTGGTGACTGTCAGGTACAGTAGTAACATGTCAGAGGATTAGACTGGTGACTCTGTCAGGTACAGTAGTAACATGTCAGAGGATTAGGACTGGTGACTGTCAGGGTACAGTAGTAACATGTCAGAGGATTAGGACTGGTGACTCTATCAGGGTACAGTAGTAACATGTCAGAGGATTAGGACTGGTGACTGTCAGGGTACAGTAGTAACATGTCAGAGGATTAGGACTGGTGACTCTGTCAGGGTACAGTAGTAACATGTCAGAGGATTAGGACTGGTGACTGTCAGGGTACAGTAGTAACATGTCAGAGGATTAGGACTGGTGACTGTCAGGTACAGTAGTAACATGTCAGAGGATTAGGACTGGTGACTGTCAGGTACAGTAGTAACATGTCAGAGGATTAGGACTGGTGACTCTATCAGGTACAGTAGTAACATGTCAGAGGATTAGGACTGGTGACTCTATCAGGTACAGTAGTAATATGTCAGAGGATTAGGACTGGTGACTGTCAGGTACAGTAGTAACATGTCAGAGGATTAGGACTGGTGACTCTGTCAGGGGTACAGTAGTAACATGTCAGAGGATTAGGACTGGTGACTCTGTCAGGTACAGTAGTAACATGTCAGAGGATTAGGACTGGTGACTCTATCAGGGTACAGTAGTAACATGTCAGAGGATTAGGACTGGTGACTGTCAGGTACAGTAGTAACATGTCAGAGGATTAGGACTGGTGACTCTATCAGGTACAGTAGTAACATGTCAGAGGATTAGGACTGGTGACTGTCAGGTACAGTAGTAACATGTCAGAGGATTAGGACTGGTGACTGTCAGGTACAGTAGTAACATGTCAGAGGATTAGGACTGGTGACTGTCAGGGTACAGTAGTAATATGTCAGAGGATTAGGACTGGTGACTCTGTCAGGGTACAGTAGTAACATGTCAGAGGATTAGGACTGGTGACTGTCAGGTACAGTAGTAACATGTCAGAGGATTAGGACTGGTGACTCTATCAGGTACAGTAGTAACATGTCAGAGGATTAGGACTGGTGACTCTGTCAGGGTACAGTAGTAACATGTCAGAGGATTAGGACTGGTGACTGTCAGGGTACAGTAGTAACATGTCAGAGGATTAGGACTGGTGACTGTCAGGTACAGTAGTAACATGTCAGAGGATTATTAGGACTGGTGACTGTCAGGGATTACAGTAGTAACATGTCAGAGGATTAGGACTGGTGACTCTGTCAGGTACAGTAGTAACATGTCAGAGGATTAGGACTGGTGACTGTCAGGTACAGTAGTAACATGTCAGAGGATTAGGACTGGTGACTGTCAGGGTACAGTAGTAACATGTCAGAGGATTAGGACTGGTGACTCTGTCAGGTACAGTAGTAACATGTCAGAGGATTAGGACTGGTGACTGTCAGGGTACAGTAGTAACATGTCAGAGGATTAGGACTGGTGACTGTCAGGGTACAGTAGTAACATGTCAGAGGATTAGGACTGGTGACTGTCAGGGTACAGTAGTAACATGTCAGAGGATTAGGACTGGTGACTCTATCAGGGTACAGTAGTAACATGTCAGAGGATTAGGACTGGTGACTCTGTCAGGGTACAGTAGTAACATGTCAGAGGATTAGGACTGGTGACTCTATCAGGGTACAGTAGTAACATGTCAGAGGTTTAGGACTGGTGACTCTATCAGGGTACAGCAGTAACATGTCAGAGGATTAGGACTGGTGACTGTCAGGTACAGTAGTAACATGTCAGAGGATTAGGACTGGTGACTCTATCAGGGTACAGTAGTAACATGTCAGAGGATTAGGACTGGTGACTGTCAGGTACAGTAGTAACATGTCAGAGGATTAGGACTGGTGACTCTATCAGGGTACAGTAGTAACATGTCAGAGGATTAGGACTGGTGACTGTCAGGTACAGTAGTAACATGTCAGAGGATTAGGACTGGTGACTCTATCAGGTACAGTAGTAACATGTCAGAGGATTAGGACTGGTGACTCTGTCAGGTACAGTAGTAATATGTCAGAGGATTAGGACTGGTGACTCTATCAGGGTACAGTAGTAACATGTCAGAGGATTAGGACTGGTGACTGTCAGGGTACAGTAGTAACATGTCAGAGGATTAGGACTGGTGACTCTGTCAGGTACAGTAGTAACATGTCAGAGGATTAGGACTGGTGACTCTGTCAGGGTACAGTAGTAACATGTCAGAGGATTAGGACTGGTGACTCTATCAGGTACAGTAGTAACATGTCAGAGGATTAGGACTGGTGACTCTGTCAGGTACAGTAGTAACATGTCAGAGGATTAGGACTGGTGACTGTCAGGTACAGTAGTAACATGTCAGAGGATTAGGACTGGTGACTGTCAGGGTACAGTAGTAACATGTCAGAGGATTAGGACTGGTGACTGTCAGGGTACAGTAGTAACATGTCAGAGGATTAGGACTGGTGACTCTGTCAGGGTACAGTAGTAACATGTCAGAGGATTAGGACTGGTGACTGTCAGGGTACAGTAGTAACATGTCAGAGGATTAGGACTGGTGACTCTGTCAGGTACAGTAGTAACATGTCAGAGGATTAGGACTGGTGACTGTCAGGGTACAGTAGTAACATGTCAGAGGATTAGGACTGGTGACTGTCAGGTACAGTAGTAACATGTCAGAGGATTAGGACTGGTGACTCTGTCAGGGTACAGTAGTAACATGTCAGAGGATTAGGACTGGTGACTCTATCAGGTACAGTAGTAACATGTCAGAGGATTAGGACTGGTGACTCTATCAGGGTACAGCAGTAACATGTCAGAGGATTAGGACTGGTGACTGTCAGGGTACAGTAGTAACATGTCAGAGGATTAGGACTGGTGACTGTCAGGTACAGTAGTAACATGTCAGAGGATTAGGACTGGTGACTGTCAGGTACAGTAGTAACATGTCAGAGGATTAGGACTGGTGACTGTCAGGTACAGTAGTAACATGTCAGAGGATTAGGACTGGTGACTGTCAGGGTACAGTAGTAACATGTCAGAGGATTAGGACTGGTGACTCTGTCAGGTACAGTAGTAACATGTCAGAGGATTAGGACTGGTGACTCTGTCAGGGTACAGTAGTAACATGTCAGAGGATTAGGACTGGTGACTCAATCAGGGTACAGTAGTAACATGTCAGAGGATTAGGACTGGTGACTCTGTCAGGGTACAGTAGTAACATGTCAGAGGATTAGAACTGGTGACTCTGTCAGGGTACAGTAGTAACATGTCAGAGGATTAGGACTGGTGACTGTCAGGGTACAGTAGTAACATGTCAGAGGATTAGGACTGGTGACTGTCAGGGTACAGTAGTAACATGTCAGAGGATTAGGACTGGTGACTGTCAGGGTACAGTAGTAACATGTCAGAGGATTAGGACTGGTGACTCTGTCAGGGTACAGTAGTAACATGTCAGAGGATTAGGACTGGTGACTGTCAGGTACAGTAGTAACATGTCAGAGGATTAGGACTGGTGACTGTCAGGTACAGTAGTAACATGTCAGAGGATTAGGACTGGTGACTCTGTCAGGTACAGTAGTACAGTAGTAACATGTCAGAGGATTAGGACTGGTGACTGTCAGGGTACAGTAGTAACATGTCAGAGGATTAGGACTGGTGACTGTCAGGTACAGTAGTAACATGTCAGAGGATTAGGACTGGTGACTCTGTCAGGTACAGTAGTAACATGTCAGAGGATTAGGACTGGTGACTGTCAGGGTACAGTAATAACATGTCAGAGGATTAGGACTGGTGACTGTCAGGTACAGTAGTAATATGTCAGAGGATTAGGACTGGTGACTGTCAGGGTACAGTAGTAACATGTCAGAGGATTAGGACTGGTGACTCTATCAGGTACAGTAGTAATATGTCAGAGGATTAGGACTGGTGACTGTCAGGGAACAGTAGTAACATGTCAGAGGATTAGGACTGGTGACTCTATCAGGTACAGTAGTAACATGTCAGAGGATTAGGACTGGTGACTGTCAGGTACAGCAGTAACATGTCAGAGGATTAGGACTGGTGACTCTATCAGGTACAGTAGTAACATGTCAGAGGATTAGGACTGGTGACTGTCAGGTACAGTAGTAACATGTCAGAGGATTAGGACTGGTGACTCTGTCAGGTACAGTAGTAACATGTCAGAGGATTAGGACTGGTGACTGTCAGGTACAGTAGTAACATGTCAGAGGATTAGGACTGGTGACTGTCAGGTACAGTAGTAACATGTCAGAGGATTAGGACTGGTGACTGTCAGGTACAGTAGTAACATGTCAGAGGATTAGGACTGGTGACTCTATCAGGGTACAGTAGTAATATGTCAGAGGATTAGGACTGGTGACTCTATCAGGTACAGTAGTAATATGTCAGAGGATTAGGCCTGGTGACTGTCAGGTACAGTAGTAACATGTCAGAGGATTAGGACTGGTGACTCTGTCAGGGTACAGTAGTAACATGTCAGAGGATTAGGACTGGTGACTCTGTCTTGGTACAGTAGTAACATGTCAGAGGATTAGGACTGGTGACTCTATCAGGTACAGTAGTAACATGTCAGAGGATTAGGACTGGTGACTGTCAGGTACAGTAGTAACATGTCAGAGGATTAGGACTGGTGACTCTATCAGGTACAGTAGTAACATGTCAGAGGATTAGGACTGGTGACTGTCAGGTACAGTAGTAACATGTCAGAGGATTAGGACTGGTGACTGTCAGGGTACTGTTCGTAACATGTCAGAGGATTAGGACTGGTGACTGTCAGGTACAGTAGTAATATGTCAGAGGATTAGGACTGGTGACTCTGTCAGGTACAGTAGTAACATGTCAGAGGATTAGGACTGGTGACTGTCAGGTACAGTAGTAACATGTCAGAGGATTAGGACTGGTGACTCTATCAGGTACAGTAGTAACATGTCAGAGGATTAGACTGGTGACTCTGTCAGGTACAGTAGTAACATGTCAGAGGATTAGGACTGGTGACTGTCAGGGTACAGTAGTAACATGTCAGAGGATTAGGACTGGTGACTGTCAGGGTACAGTAGTAACATGTCAGAGGATTAGGACTGGTGACTGTCAGGTACAGTAGTAACATGTCAGAGGATTAGGACTGGTGACTGTCAGGTACAGTAGTAACATGTCAGAGGATTAGGACTGGTGACTCTGTCAGGGTACAGTAGTAACATGTCAGAGGATTAGGACTGGTGACTGTCAGGGTACAGTAGTAACATGTCAGAGGATTAGGACTGGTGACTCTATCAGGTACAGTAGTAACATGTCAGAGGATTAGGACTGGTGACTCTGTCAGGGTACAGTAGTAACATGTCAGAGGATTAGGACTGGTGACTGTCAGGGTACAGTAGTAACATGTCAGAGGATTAGGACTGGTGACTGTCAGGTACAGTAGTAACATGTCAGAGGATTAGGACTGGTGACTGTCAGGGTACAGTAGTAACATGTCAGAGGATTAGGACTGGTGACTCTATCAGGGTACATTAGTAACATGTCAGAGGATTAGGACTGGTGACTCTGTCAGGGTACAGTAGTAACATGTCAGAGGATTAGGACTGGTGACTCTATCAGGGTACAGTAGTAACATGTCAGAGGTTTAGGACTGGTGACTCTATCAGGTACAGCAGTAACATGTCAGAGGATTAGGACTGGTGACTGTCAGGTACAGTAGTAACATGTCAGAGGATTAGGACTGGTGACTCTATCAGGTACAGTAGTAACATGTCAGAGGATTAGGACTGGTGACTGTCAGGTACAGTAGTAACATGTCAGAGGATTAGGACTGGTGACTCTATCAGGTACAGTAGTAACATGTCAGAGGATTAGGACTGGTGACTGTCAGGTACAGTAGTAACATGTCAGAGGATTAGGACTGGTGACTCTATCAGGGTACAGTAGTAACATGTCAGAGGATTAGGACTGGTGACTCTGTCAGGTACAGTAGTAATATGTCAGAGGATTAGGACTGGTGACTCTATCAGGTACAGTAGTAATATGTCAGAGGATTAGGACTGGTGACTGTCAGGGTACAGTAGTAACATGTCAGAGGATTAGGACTGGTGACTCTGTCAGGTACAGTAGTAACATGTCAGAGGATTAGGACTGGTGACTCTGTCAGGGTACAGTAGTAACATGTCAGAGGATTAGGACTGGTGACTCTATCAGGTACAGTAGTAACATGTCAGAGGATTAGGACTGGTGACTCTGTCAGGTACAGTAGTAACATGTCAGAGGTTTAGGACTGGTGACTCTATCAGGTACAGCAGTAACATGTCAGAGGATTAGGACTGGTGACTGTCAGGTACAGTAGTAACATGTCAGAGGATTAGGACTGGTGACTGTCAGGTACAGTAGTAACATGTCAGAGGATTAGGACTGGTGACTGTCAGGGTACAGTAGTAACATGTCAGAGGATTAGGACTGGTGACTCTGTCAGGGTACAGTAGTAACATGTCAGAGGATTAGGACTGGTGACTGTCAGGGTACAGTAGTAACATGTCAGAGGATTAGGACTGGTGACTCTGTCAGGTACAGTAGTAATATGTCAGAGGATTAGGACTGGTGACTCTGTCAGGGTACAGTAGTAACATGTCAGAGGATTAGGACTGGTGACTGTCAGGTACAGTAGTAACATGTCAGAGGATTAGGACTGGTGACTCTATCAGGGTACAGTAGTAACATGTCAGAGGATTAGGACTGGTGACTCTGTCAGGGTACAGTAGTAACATGTCAGAGGATTAGGACTGGTGACTGTCAGGTACAGTAGTAACATGTCAGAGGATTAGGACTGGTGACTGTCAGGTACAGTAGTAACATGTCAGAGGATTAGGACTGGTGACTGTCAGGTACAGTAGTAACATGTCAGAGGATTAGGACTGGTGACTGTCAGGTACAGTAGTAACATGTCAGAGGATTAGGACTGGTGACTGTCAGGTACAGTAGTAACATGTCAGAGGATTAGGACTGGTGACTCTATCAGGTACATTAGTAACATGTCAGAGGATTAGGACTGGTGACTCTGTCAGGTACAGTAGTAACATGTCAGAGGATTAGGACTGGTGACTCTATCAGGTACAGTAGTAACATGTCAGAGGTTTAGGACTGGTGACTCTATCAGGTACAGCAGTAACATGTCAGAGGATTAGGACTGGTGACTGTCAGGTACAGTAGTAACATGTCAGAGGATTAGGACTGGTGACTCTATCAGGGTACAGTAGTAACATGTCAGAGGATTAGGACTGGTGACTGTCAGGGTACAGTAGTAACATGTCAGAGGATTAGGACTGGTGACTCTATCAGGTACAGTAGTAACATGTCAGAGGATTAGGACTGGTGACTGTCAGGTACAGTAGTAACATGTCAGAGGATTAGGACTGGTGACTCTATCAGGGTACAGTAGTAACATGTCAGAGGATTAGGACTGGTGACTCTGTCAGGTACAGTAGTAACATGTCAGAGGATTAGGACTGGTGACTCTATCAGGTACAGTAGTAACATGTCAGAGGATTAGGACTGGTGACTGTCAGGGTACAGTAGTAACATGTCAGAGGATTAGGACTGGTGACTGTCAGGTACAGTAGTAACATGTCAGAGGATTAGGACTGGTGACTCTATCAGGTACATTAGTAACATGTCAGAGGATTAGGACTGGTGACTCTGTCAGGGTACAGTAGTAACATGTCAGAGGATTAGGACTGGTGACTCTATCAGGTACAGTAGTAACATGTCAGAGGTTTAGGACTGGTGACTCTATCAGGTACAGCAGTAACATGTCAGAGGATTAGGACTGGTGACTGTCAGGTACAGTAGTAACATGTCAGAGGATTAGGACTGGTGACTCTATCAGGGTACAGTAGTAACATGTCAGAGGATTAGGACTGGTGACTCTATCAGGGTACAGTAGTAACATGTCAGAGGATTAGGACTGGTGACTCTATCAGGGTACAGTAGTAACATGTCAGAGGATTAGGACTGGTGACTATCAGGGTACAGTAGTAACATGTCAGAGGATTAGGACTGGTGACTCTATCAGGGTACAGCAGTAACATGTCAGAGGATTAGGACTGGTGACTCTATCAGGGTACAGTAGTAACATGTCAGAGGATTAGGACTGGTGACTCTATCAGGGTACAGTAGTAACATGTCAGAGGATTAGGACTGGTGACTGTCAGGGTACAGTAGTAACATGTCAGAGGATTAGGACTGGTGACTCTGTCAGGTACAGTAGTAACATGTCAGAGGATTAGGACTGGTGACTCTGTCAGGTACAGTAGTAACATGTCAGAGGATTAGGACTGGTGACTCTATCAGGTACAGTAGTAACATGTCAGAGGATTAGGACTGGTGACTCTGTCAGGGTCAGTAGTAACATGTCAGTAACATGACTCTAGGTACAGGTAACATGTCAGAGGATTAGGACTGGTGACTGTCAGGTACAGTAGTAACATGTCAGAGGATTAGGACTGGTGACTGTCAGGGTACAGTAGTAACATGTCAGAGGATTAGGACTGGTGACTGTCAGGTACAGTAGTAACATGTCAGAGGATTAGGACTGGTGACTCTGTCAGGTCAGGTACATGTCAGTTAGTGGTGACTGTCAGGTATGTCAGAGGATTAGGACTGGTGACTCTGTCAGGGTACAGTAGTAATATGTCAGAGGATTAGGACTGGTGACTCTGTCAGGTACAGTAGTAACATGTCAGAGGATTAGGACTGGTGACTGTCAGGTACAGTAGTAACATGTCAGAGGATTAGGACTGGTGACTCTATCAGGTACAGTAGTAACATGTCAGAGGATTAGGACTGGTGACTCTGTCAGGTACAGTAGTAACATGTCAGAGGATTAGGACTGGTGACTGTCAGGGTACAGTAGTAACATGTCAGAGGATTAGGACTGGTGACTGTCAGGGTACAGTAGTAACATGTCAGAGGATTAGGACTGGTGACTGTCAGGGTACAGTAGTAACATGTCAGAGGATTAGGACTGGTGACTGTCAGGTACAGTAGTAACATGTCAGAGGATTAGGACTGGTGACTCTGTCAGGTACAGTAGTAACATGTCAGAGGATTAGGACTGGTGACTGTCAGGTACAGTAGTAACATGTCAGAGATTAGGACTGGTGACTCTATCAGGTACAGTAGTAACATGTCAGAGGATTAGGACTGGTGACTCTGTCAGGGTACAGTAGTAACATGTCAGAGGATTAGGACTGGTGACTGTCAGGGTACAGTAGTAACATGTCAGAGGATTAGGACTGGTGACTGTCAGGGTACAGTAGTAACATGTCAGAGGATTAGGACTGGTGACTGTCAGGTACAGTAGTAACATGTCAGAGGATTAGGACTGGTGACTCTATCAGGTACATTAGTAACATGTCAGAGGATTAGGACTGGTGACTCTGTCAGGTACAGTAGTAACATGTCAGAGGATTAGGACTGGTGACTCTATCAGGTACAGTAGTAACATGTCAGAGGTTTAGGACTGGTGACTCTATCAGGTACAGCAGTAACATGTCAGAGGATTAGGACTGGTGACTGTCAGGTACAGTAGTAACATGTCAGAGGATTAGGACTGGTGACTCTATCAGGGTACAGTAGTAACATGTCAGAGGATTAGGACTGGTGACTGTCAGGTACAGTAGTAACATGTCAGAGGATTAGGACTGGTGACTCTATCAGGTACAGTAGTAACATGTCAGAGGATTAGGACTGGTGACTGTCAGGTACAGTAGTAACATGTCAGAGGATTAGGACTGGTGACTCTATCAGGTACAGTAGTAACATGTCAGAGGATTAGGACTGGTGACTGTCAGGGTACAGTAGTAATATGTCAGAGGATTAGGACTGGTGACTCTATCAGGTACAGTAGTAATATGTCAGAGGATTAGGACTGGTGACTGTCAGGTACAGTAGTAACATGTCAGAGGATTAGGACTGGTGACTCTGTCAGGTACAGTAGTAACATGTCAGAGGATTAGGACTGGTGACTCTGTCAGGTACAGTAGTAACATGTCAGAGGATTAGGACTGGTGACTCTATCAGGTACAGTAGTAACATGTCAGAGGATTAGGACTGGTGACTCTGTCAGGTACAGTAGTAACATGTCAGAGGTTTAGGACTGGTGACTGTCAGGTACAGTAGTAACATGTCAGAGGATTAGGACTGGTGACTGTCAGGTACAGTAGTAACATGTCAGAGGATTAGGACTGGTGACTGTCAGGGTACAGTAGTAACATGTCAGAGGATTAGGACTGGTGACTCTGTCAGGGTACAGTAGTAACATGTCAGAGGATTAGGACTGGTGACTGTCAGGGTACAGTAGTAACATGTCAGAGGATTAGGACTGGTGACTGTCAGGTACAGTAGTAACATGTCAGAGGATTAGGACTGGTGACTCTATCAGGGTACAGTAGTAACATGTCAGAGGATTAGGACTGGTGACTCTGTCAGGTACAGTAGTAACATGTCAGAGGATTAGGACTGGTGACTCTATCAGGTACAGTAGTAACATGTCAGAGGTTTAGGACTGGTGACTCTATCAGGTACAGCAGTAACATGTCAGAGGATTAGGACTGGTGACTGTCAGGGTACAGTAGTAACATGTCAGAGGATTAGGACTGGTGACTCTATCAGGGTACAGTAGTAACATGTCAGAGGATTAGGACTGGTGACTGTCAGGTACAGTAGTAACATGTCAGAGGATTAGGACTGGTGACTCTATCAGGGTACAGTAGTAACATGTCAGAGGATTAGGACTGGTGACTGTCAGGTACAGTAGTAACATGTCAGAGGATTAGGACTGGTGACTCTATCAGGTACAGTAGTAACATGTCAGAGGATTAGGACTGGTGACTCTGTCAGGTACAGTAGTAATATGTCAGAGGATTAGGACTGGTGACTCTATCAGGTACAGTAGTAATATGTCAGAGGATTAGGACTGGTGACTGTCAGGGTACAGTAGTAACATGTCAGAGGATTAGGACTGGTGACTCTGTCAGGTACAGTAGTAACATGTCAGAGGATTAGGACTGGTGACTCTGTCAGGTACAGTAGTAACATGTCAGAGGATTAGGACTGGTGACTCTATCAGGGTACAGTAGTAACATGTCAGAGGATTAGGACTGGTGACTCTGTCAGGTACAGTAGTAACATGTCAGAGGTTTAGGACTGGTGACTGTCAGGGTACAGTAGTAACATGTCAGAGGATTAGGACTGGTGACTGTCAGGGTACAGTAGTAACATGTCAGAGGATTAGGACTGGTGACTGTCAGGGTACAGTAGTAACATGTCAGAGGATTAGGACTGGTGACTCTGTCAGGTACAGTAGTAACATGTCAGAGGATTAGGACTGGTGACTGTCAGGTACAGTAGTAACATGTCAGAGGATTAGGACTGGTGACTGTCAGGGTACAGTAGTAACATGTCAGAGGATTAGGACTGGTGACTGTCAGGTACAGTAGTAACATGTCAGAGGATTAGGACTGGTGACTCTATCAGGTACAGTAGTAACATGTCAGAGGATTAGGACTGGTGACTCTGTCAGGGTACAGTAGTAACATGTCAGAGGATTAGGACTGGTGACTCTATCAGGGTACAGTAGTAACATGTCAGAGGTTTAGGACTGGTGACTCTATCAGGTACAGCAGTAACATGTCAGAGGATTAGGACTGGTGACTGTCAGGTACAGTAGTAACATGTCAGAGGATTAGGACTGGTGACTGTCAGGGTACAGTAGTAACATGTCAGAGGATTAGGACTGGTGACTGTCAGGTACAGTAGTAACATGTCAGAGGATTAGGACTGGTGACTGTCAGGTACAGTAGTAACATGTCAGAGGATTAGGACTGGTGACTGTCAGGTACAGCAGTAACATGTCAGAGGATTAGGACTGGTGACTGTCAGGGTACAGTAGTAACATGTCAGAGGATTAGGACTGGTGACTCTGTCAGGTACAGTAGTAACATGTCAGAGGATTAGGACTGGTGACTCTGTCAGGGTACAGTAGTAACATGTCAGAGGATTAGGACTGGTGACTCTGTCAGGGTACAGTAGTAACATGTCAGAGGATTAGGACTGGTGACTCTGTCAGGTACAGTAGTAACATGTCAGAGGATTAGGACTGGTGACTCTGTCAGGTACAGTAGTAACATGTCAGAGGATTAGGACTGGACTGTCAGGGTACAGTAGTAACATGTCAGAGGATTAGGACTGGTGACTCTGTCAGGGTACAGTAGTAATATGTCAGAGGATTAGGACTGGTGACTGTCAGGTACAGTAGTAACATGTCAGAGGATTAGGACTGGTGACTCTGTCAGGGTACAGTAGTAACATGTCAGAGGATTAGGACTGGTGACTGTCAGGGTACAGTAGTAACATGTCAGAGGATTAGGACTGGTGACTCTATCAGGGTACAGTAGTAACATGTCAGAGGATTAGGACTGGTGACTGTCAGGTACAGTAGTAACATGTCAGAGGATTAGGACTGGTGACTCTGTCAGGTACAGTAGTAACATGTCAGAGGATTAGGACTGGTGACTGTCAGGTACAGTAGTAACATGTCAGAGGATTAGGACTGGTGACTGTCAGGTACAGTAGTAACATGTCAGAGGATTAGGACTGGTGACTCTGTCAGGTACAGTAGTAACATGTCAGAGGATTAGGACTGGTGACTGTCAGGGTACAGTAATAACATGTCAGAGGATTAGGACTGGTGACTGTCAGGGTACAGTAGTAATATGTCAGAGGATTAGGACTGGTGACTCTATCAGGGTACAGTAGTAACATGTCAGAGGATTAGGACTGGTGACTCTATCAGGTACAGTAGTAATATGTCAGAGGATTAGGACTGGTGACTGTCAGGGAACAGTAGTAACATGTCAGAGGATTAGGACTGGTGACTCTATCAGGTACAGTAGTAACATGTCAGAGGATTAGGACTGGTGACTGTCAGGGTACAGCAGTAACATGTCAGAGGATTAGGACTGGTGACTCTATCAGGTACAGTAGTAACATGTCAGAGGATTAGGACTGGTGACTGTCAGGGTACAGTAGTAACATGTCAGAGGATTAGGACTGGTGACTCTGTCAGGTACAGTAGTAACATGTCAGAGGATTAGGACTGGTGACTGTCAGGTACAGTAGTAACATGTCAGAGGATTAGGACTGGTGACTGTCAGGGTACAGTAGTAACATGTCAGAGGATTAGGACTGGTGACTGTCAGGGTACAGTAGTAACATGTCAGAGGATTAGGACTGGTGACTCTATCAGGGTACAGTAGTAATATGTCAGAGGATTAGGACTGGTGACTCTATCAGGGTACAGTAGTAATATGTCAGAGGATTAGGCCTGGTGACTGTCAGGGTACAGTAGTAACATGTCAGAGGATTAGGACTGGTGACTCTGTCAGGGTACAGTAGTAACATGTCAGAGGATTAGGACTGGTGACTCTGTCTTGGTACAGTAGTAACATGTCAGAGGATTAGGACTGGTGACTCTATCAGGGTACAGTAGTAACATGTCAGCGGATTAGGACTGGTGACTGTCAGGGTACAGTAGTAACATGTCAGAGGATTAGGACTGGTGACTCTATCAGGGTACAGTAGTAACATGTCAGAGGACTAGTACTGGTGACTGTCAGGTACAGTAGTAACATGTCAGAGGATTAGGACTGGTGACTGTCAGGGTACTGTTCGTAACATGTCAGAGGATTAGGACTGGTGACTGTCAGGTACAGTAGTAATATGTCAGAGGATTAGGACTGGTGACTCTGTCAGGGTACAGTAGTAACATGTCAGAGGATTAGGACTGGTGACTGTCAGGTACAGTAGTAACATGTCAGAGGATTAGGACTGGTGACTCTATCAGGTACAGTAGTAACATGTCAGAGGATTAGGACTGGTGACTCTGTCAGGGTACAGTAGTAACATGTCAGAGGATTAGGACTGGTGACTGTCAGGGTACAGTAGTAACATGTCAGAGGATTAGGACTGGTGACTGTCAGGGTACAGTAGTAACATGTCAGAGGATTAGGACTGGTGACTGTCAGGGTACAGTAGTAACATGTCAGAGGATTAGGACTGGTGACTGTCAGGTACAGTAGTAACATGTCAGAGGATTAGGACTGGTGACTCTGTCAGGGTACAGTAGTAACATGTCAGAGGATTAGGACTGGTGACTGTCAGGGTACAGTAGTAACATGTCAGAGGATTAGGACTGGTGACTCTATCAGGTACAGTAGTAACATGTCAGAGGATTAGGACTGGTGACTCTGTCAGGGTACAGTAGTAACATGTCAGAGGATTAGGACTGGTGACTGTCAGGGTACAGTAGTAACATGTCAGAGGATTAGGACTGGTGACTGTCAGGGTACAGTAGTAACATGTCAGAGGATTAGGACTGGTGACTGTCAGGTACAGTAGTAACATGTCAGAGGATTAGGACTGGTGACTCTATCAGGGTACATTAGTAACATGTCAGAGGATTAGGACTGGTGACTCTGTCAGGTACAGTAGTAACATGTCAGAGGATTAGGACTGGTGACTCTATCAGGGTACAGTAGTAACATGTCAGAGGTTTAGGACTGGTGACTCTATCAGGTACAGCAGTAACATGTCAGAGGATTAGGACTGGTGACTGTCAGGGTACAGTAGTAACATGTCAGAAGATTAGGACTGGTGACTCTATCAGGGTACAGTAGTAACATGTCAGAGGATTAGGACTGGTGACTGTCAGGGTACAGTAGTAACATGTCAGAGGATTAGGACTGGTGACTCTATCAGGTACAGTAGTAACATGTCAGAGGATTAGGACTGGTGACTGTCAGGTACAGTAGTAACATGTCAGAGGATTAGGACTGGTGACTCTATCAGGTACAGTAGTAACATGTCAGAGGATTAGGACTGGTGACTCTGTCAGGTACAGTAGTAATATGTCAGAGGATTAGGACTGGTGACTCTATCAGGGTACAGTAGTAATATGTCAGAGGATTAGGACTGGTGACTGTCAGGTACAGTAGTAACATGTCAGAGGATTAGGACTGGTGACTCTGTCAGGTACAGTAGTAACATGTCAGAGGATTAGGACTGGTGACTCTGTCAGGTACAGTAGTAACATGTCAGAGGATTAGGACTGGTGACTCTATCAGGGTACAGTAGTAACATGTCAGAGGATTAGGACTGGTGACTCTGTCAGGTACAGTAGTAACATGTCAGAGGTTTAGGACTGGTGACTCTATCAGGGTACAGCAGTAACATGTCAGAGGATTAGGACTGGTGACTGTCAGGGTACAGTAGTAACATGTCAGAGGATTAGGACTGGTGACTGTCAGGGTACAGTAGTAACATGTCAGAGGATTAGGACTGGTGACTGTCAGGGTACAGTAGTAACATGTCAGAGGATTAGGACTGGTGACTGTCAGGGTACAGTAGTAACATGTCAGAGGATTAGGACTGGTGACTCTGTCAGGGTACAGTAGTAACATGTCAGAGGATTAGGACTGGTGACTGTCAGGGTACAGTAGTAACATGTCAGAGGATTAGGACTGGTGACTGTCAGGGTACAGTAGTAACATGTCAGAGGATTAGGACTGGTGACTGTCAGGGTACAGTAGTAACATGTCAGAGGATTAGGACTGGTGACTCTATCAGGGTACAGTAGTAACATGTCAGAGGATTAGGACTGGTGACTCTGTCAGGGTACAGTAGTAACATGTCAGAGGATTAGGACTGGTGACTCTATCAGGGTACAGTAGTAACATGTCAGAGGATTAGGACTGGTGACTCTATCAGGGTACAGTAGTAACATGTCAGAGGATTAGGACTGGTGACTCTCAGGGTACAGTAGTAACATGTCAGAGGATTAGGACTGGTGACTGTCAGGTACAGTAGTAACATGTCAGAGGATTAGGACTGGTGACTGTCAGGTACAGTAGTAACATGTCAGAGGATTAGGACTGGTGACTGTCAGGTACAGTAGTAACATGTCAGAGGATTAGGACTGGTGACTGTCAGGTACAGCAGTAACATGTCAGAGGATTAGGACTGGTGACTGTCAGGTACAGTAGTAACATGTCAGAGGATTAGGACTGGTGACTCTGTCAGGGTACAGTAGTAACATGTCAGAGGATTAGGACTGGTGACTCTGTCAGGGTACAGTAGTAACATGTCAGAGGATTAGGACTGGTGACTCTGTCAGGTACAGTAGTAACATGTCAGAGGATTAGGACTGGTGACTCTGTCAGGTACAGTAGTAACATGTCAGAGGATTAGGACTGGTGACTCTGTCAGGTACAGTAGTAACATGTCAGAGGATTAGGACTGGTGACTGTCAGGTACAGCAGTAACATGTCAGAGGATTAGGACTGGTGACTGTCAGGGTACAGTAGTAACATGTCAGAGGATTAGGACTGGTGACTCTGTCAGGTACAGTAGTAACATGTCAGAGGATTAGGACTGGTGACTCTGTCAGGTACAGTAGTAACATGTCAGAGGATTAGGACTGGTGACTGTCAGGGTACAGTAGTAACATGTCAGAGGATTAGGACTGGTGACTCTATCAGGTACAGCAGTAACATGTCAGAGGATTAGGACTGGTGACTCTGTCATGCTACAGTAGTAACATGTCAGAGGATTAGGACTGGTGACTCTATCAGGTACAGCAGTAACATGTCAGAGGATTAGGACTGGTGACTCTGTCATGCTAGCAGTAACATGTCAGAGGATTAGGACTGGTGACTCTATCAGGTACAGCAGTAACATGTCAGAGGATTAGGACTGGTGACTGTCAGGGTACAGTAGTAACATGTCAGAGGATTAGGACTGGTGACTCTGTCAGGGTACAGTAGTAACATGTCAGAGGATTAGGACTGGTGACTCTATCAGGGTACAGCAGTAACATGTCAGAGGATTAGGACTGGTGACTCTATCAGGGTACAGTAGTAACATGTCAGAGGATTAGGACTGGTGACTCTATCAGGGTACAGTAGTAACATGTCAGAGGATTAGGACTGGTGACTGTCAGGGTACAGTAGTAACATGTCAGAGGATTAGGGCCTCGAGATGGAGGTTAGGGGATCGGGGCCGAGGGCCGGGAGCTGGGGGCTGTTCAGTCTTCCTGTCAATGCTAATGCTTTGGACTGTTCAGTTCCATACCCAATCATTCCCCATTATTAAGCATTTATTTTGTAATAATGTAACCATACCATCAACATAATGTTCCTATAACATTGGCATAATATCCCTATAACATTGCCATAACATCCCCATACTATCCAGATATGCATCTTTGCTTGTTTGCGTTTGTTTTTAAAGCGGTGGGATTAGGGACAATCTGAGTTTGTTAGTAGTAATCAAGCCCTTTTTGTTCATTTCAACAATGGGCCAATATCCTCCAAATGCAAAACAAACCTATGAAGAGTTAGGACTTGGGGAAATGAGGCGTGTTGAGGGTCATGATGGATCCAGAAACCAGTGTGAATAATTAGCTGCTTCGCTGCTCATGACTTCTTTCCTAGCCCCCATCCTCATTTTACTCTGCTACTCATTTTGGCGATCACTTAGCTTTCAATTTAAGGCTTACAGACCTGACTCTTTTGTCAGGGTCTACAACCCACTGTGTCTTCCCTGATAAAGATCATTTATCAGAGATTAATGGTTTGCACACACAGCTGTGACTGAATAGTACCTGTGTGACCAGGCTGCTTGAGAAAGAAAGGTCTGGCCTGGTCACCAGGATGAAGCATATGATAGGCCAGGTTCCAATGTCCATACTTGCTTAATAGTTAGTGAAGCGATGTATTGGTCATGCTATGTAAATGGTATGCCAGTGTGCCCCAACAAGGCTTGTAAATGGAAAGTATTATTACTGTAGTTGTTACACATGAACATAATAAACGAGTCATTAGATGATACTGTACTGTATGTCATTATAACTAGCAGGGAGCAGAGAGAGAGAGAGTTGACTGGTCAAGTTATCAATCATGTGACTGGGGGAGACGGGGCAGACAGGCAGACAGGGGACAGTGGGCTGGGGGAGACGGGGCAGACAGGTAGGGGTTAGGCAGGCAGACAGGGGACAGTGGGCTGGGGGAGACGGGGCAGACAGGGGACAGTGGGCTGGGGGGAGACGGGGCAGACAGGCAGGGGTTAGGCAGGCAGACAGGGGACAGTGGGCTGGGGGGAGACGGAGAAAACAGACAGGGGTTAGGCAGGCAGACAGGGGACAGTGGGCTGGGGGGAGACGGGGCAGACAGGCAGACAGGGGACAGTGGGCTGGGGGAGACGGAGCAAACAGACAGGGGTTAGGCAGGCAGACAGGGGACAGTGGGCTGGGGGAGACGGAGAAAACAGACAGGGGTTAGGCAGGCAGACAGGGAACAGTGGGCTGGGGGAGACGGGGCAGACAGGCAGACAGGGGACAGTGGGCTGGGGGGAGACGGGGCAGACAGGCAGACAGGGGACAGTGGGCTGGGGGAGACGGAGCAAACAGACAGGGGTTAGGCAGGCAGACAGGGGACAGTGGGCTGGGGGAGACGGAGAAAACAGACAGGGGTTAGGCAGGCAGACAGGGGACAGTGGGCTGGGGGGAGACGGAGCAAACAGACAGGGGTTAGGCAGGCAGACAGGGGACAGTGGGCTGGGGGGAGACGGGGCAGACAGGCAGGGGTTAGGCAGGCAGACAGGGGACAGTGGGCTGGGGGGAGACGGGGCAGACAGGCAGACAGGGACAGTGGGCTGGGGGAGACGGGGCAGACAGGCAAACAGGGGACAGTGGGCTGGGGGGAGACGGGGCAAACAGACAGGGGTTAGGCAGGCAGACAGGGGACAGTGGGCTGGGGGGAGACGGAGCAAACAGACAGGGGTTAGGCAGGCAGACAGGGGACAGTGGGCTGGGGGGAGACGGGGCAGACAGGCAGACAGCGGACAGTGGGCTGGAGAGAGACGGGGCAGGGGACAGACAGGGGGTAGGGAGGGGCAGGAGGCAGACAGGATGCGGGCAGGGGGCAGTCAGGGGGTGGGGGCAGGGAGGGGAGCAGGCAGGGTGCAGACAGACAGGGGGCAGACAGACATGGGGAAGGCGGGCAGGCAGACAGGCAGGAAGCAGACAAACAGATAGGGGGCAGGCAGGGAACAGGCAGACAGACAAACAAACAGACAGGACATATTACTGTGGTACAATAATATACTAAGTTGTTGTGGTACAGGCATATTACTGTGGTACAATAATATACTAAGTTGCTGTGGTACAGACATATTACTGTGGTACAATAATAAACTAAGTTGTTGTGGTACAGGCATATTACTGTGGTACAATAATATACTAAGTTGCTGTGGTACAGACATATTACTGTGGTACAATAAGTTGCTGTGGTACAGACATATTACTGTGGTACAATAATATACTAAGTTGCTGTGGTACAAACATATTACTGTGGTACAATAATATACTAAGTTGTTGTGGTACAGACATATTACTGTGGTACAATAATATACTAAGTTGCTGTGGTACAGACATATTACTGTGGTACAATAAGTTGCTGTGGTACAGACATATTACTGTGGTACAATAAGTTGCTGTGGTACAGACATATTACTGTGGTACAATAAGTTGCTGTGGTACAGACATATTACTGTGGTACAATAAGTTGCTGTGGTACAGACATATTACTGTGGTACAATAAGTTGCTGTGGTACAGACATATTACTGTGGTACAATAAGTTGCTGTGGTACAGACATATTACTGTGGTACAATAAGTTGCTGTGGTACAGACATACTACTGTTTTATAATAATACACTTCTAGACCAGGGACTTTGTCAGCATGACAGCCAAAAGCGTCAGCTAAATGGCATATATTATTATTATTATTATTATTTAGACTTCTACTTCAAACTTCAGGCTGTCAGTGTGTGTGAGTGTGAGTGTGAGTGTGTGTGTGTGTGTGTGTGTGTGTGTGTGTGTGTGTGTGTGTGTGTGTGTGTGTGTGTATGTGTACATGTGTGTGTGTGTGTGTGTGTGTGTGTGTGTGTGTGTGTGTGTGTGTGTGTGTATGTGTACATGTGTGAGCGCGAGTGTATGAGGGACGAAGGGGGACTGACTAGCGAAGCCCATCACTAGCAGAGTGCTCAGTGCGTCACATGAGATTGCACCGTGGTTAATACGCTGGGACTGGGATGCCTTTCAACTCTATACCAATCTGTTTAACTCAGCATAAACTAGTGCAGCATGCCAGCGCTGGGATGTGTCCCAAATGGTAACCCATTACCTACATAGTGCACAACTTTAGACTGAAGCCCTATGGGATAGCCCATTGGCTCTGGTCAAAAGTAGTCCACTATATAGGGAATGGGGCGCTGGTGTTTAGGGGAGGGCGGCGTTACGAGTGTGATGAACCGTGGTATAGGCTATAGAGCGTCATTAATGGACGTCTGGGAAAACAAACTCCAGGAGAACAAGTGAATGGATCTCATAGTTGTTTAGATGATTATTATTCTTTCATTACAAAATGTTTTCGTCAATCTTAGAGAAAAAAAGTGCTCTCTAGAACCTAAAAAAGTTATCCAGCTGTCCCCATAAGAGAACCTATTGAAGAACCCTTTTTGTTTCCAGGTAGAACCCTTTTGGTGCCAGAAAGGGTTCTCTGACCAATAGGGTCAGCTGAAGAACCTTTTCGGAAACATTTAGCCTTTTTTCTCTAAGAGTGTATGTTGATGTTATCGACTGTTCATTTATAAGGAAGATAAACCTTTCCTCTTAGGACCACGGTAAAGGTACTGTATCACAAAATAATATGAGATTGCTGAATATAATTTAATTTGAATATTCCTGTATGACATTTTTGGCTATTGTAAGAACCCTTCTCCACTGTGACCCAACACCTTCCTAATATTGAGTTGCACCCCCTTTTTGCCCTCAGAACAGCCTTAATTCATCGGGGTATGGACTGCAAGGTGTCAAAATCTTTTCACAGGGATGCCGGCCCATGTTGACTCCAGTACTTCCTGCTCATAGCGTTCACCTGGATTCACCTGGTCAGTCTGTCATGGAAAGAGCAGGTGTACCTAATGTTTCGTGTACTCAGTGCATATGAGAGTAAATTACCAAATATACGGTACTACCTTTGACATGTTGTGACATGCTAAAATACATCCAGGTTAAGAGTTCATGTAGTACTTCCTTTTTATTCTCTGGAGACCTCTATTTTTATCTACCAGCTAGCTAGCTCTGCTGAATCAATATTAGACGCCTCTATTTCCATCTACCAGCTAGCTAGCTCTGCTGAATCAATATTAGATGTCTCTATTTCCGTCTACCAGCTAGCTAGCTCTGCTGAATCAATATTAGATGTCTCTATTTCCGTCTACCAGCTAGCTAGCTCTGCTGAATCAATATTAGACGCCTCTATTTCCATCTACCAGCTAGCTAGCTCTGCTGAATCAATATTAGACGCCTCTATTTCCATCTACCAGCTAGCTAGCTCTGCTGAATCAATATTAGATGTCTCTATTTCCGTCTACCAGCTAGCTAGCTCTGCTGAATCAATATTAGATGTCTCTATTTCCGTCTACCAGCTAGCTAGCTCTGCTGAATCAATATTAGACGCCTCTATTTCCATCTACCAGCTAGCTAGCTCTGCTGAATCAATATTAGATGTCTCTATTTCCGTCTACCAGCTAGCTAGCTCTGCTGAATCAATATTAGATATCTCTATTTCCGTCTACCAGCTAGCTAGCTCTGTTGAATCACTATTAGATGCCTCTATTTCCATCTACCAGCTAGCTAGCTCTGCTGAATCAATATTAGACGCCTCTATTTCCGTCTACCAGCTAGCTAGCTCTGCTGAATCAATATTAGACGCCTCTATTTCCATCTACCAGCTAGCTAGCTCTGCTGAATCAATATTAGATGTCTCTATTTCCGTCTACCAGCTAGCTAGCTCTGCTGAATCAATATTAGATGTCTCTATTTCCGTCTACCAGCTAGCTAGCTCTGCTGAATCAATATTAGACGCCTCTATTTCCATCTACCAGCTAGCTAGCTCTGCTGAATCAATACTAGATGTCTCTATTTCCATCTACCAGCTAGCTAGCTCTGCTGAATCAATATTAGATGCCTCTATTTCCATCTACCAGCTAGCTAGCTCTGGTGAATCAATATTAGATGTCTCTATTTCCATCTACCAGCTAGCTAGCTCTGGTGAATCAATATTAGATGCCTCTATTTCTGTCTACCAGCTGGCTAGCTAGCTCTGGTGAATCAATATTAGATGCCTCTATTTCCATCTACCAGCTAGCTAGCTCTGGTGAATCAATATTAGATGCCTCTATTTCCGTCTAGCAGCTAGCTAGCTCTGGTGAATCAATATTAGATGCCTCTATTTCCATCTACCAGCTAGCTAGCTCTGGTGAATCAATATTAGATGCCTCTATTTCCGTCTACCAGCTAGCTAGCTCTGCTGAATCAATATGAGACGCCTATTTCCATCTACCAGCTAGCTAGCTCTGCTGAATCAATATTAGACGTCTTTATTTCCATCTACCAGCTAGCTAGCTCTGCTGAATCAATATTAGACACCTCTATTTCCATCTACCAGCTAGCTAGCTCTGCTGAATCAATATTAGATGCCTCTATTTCCATCTACCAGCTAGCTAGCTCTGCTGAATCAATATTAGTTGCCTCTATTTCCATCTACCAGCTAGCTAGCTCTGGGGAATCAATATTAGATGCCTCTATTTCCATCTACCAGCTAGCTAGCTCTGCTGAATCAATATTAGATGCCTCTATTTCCATCTACCAGCTAGCTAGCTCTGCTGAATCAATATTAGATGTCTCTATTTCCGTCTACCAGCTAGCTAGCTCTGTTGAATCACTATTAGATGCCTCTATTTCCATCTACCAGCTAGCTAGCTCTGCTGAATCAATATTAGATGTCTCTATTTCCGTCTACCAGCTAGCTAGCTCTGCTGAATCAATATTAGATGTCTCTATTTCCGTCTACCAGCTAGCTAGCTCTGCTGAATCAATATTAGATGCCTCTATTTCTGTCTACCAGCTAGCTAGCTCTGCTGAATCAATATTAGATGCCTCTATTTCTGTCTACCAGCTAGCTAGCTCTGCTGAATCAATATATATAAACAAATTTGTCACCAAGCACATCTCACTCATTAGTATAGGTCAAGTTATGTATATAAAATATGTTAGGGCCGTGCAGAGAGATTTTGCACACATTTAGCGGGGATAGGCTGCATACTAATATTAAACACTCAAGGAAATTCCTTAAAGGGTCTGGGTGATTATATGGTATTTCTTTCCCATGGGACAGATGGGGCTGTAATGTAGGCTATAAATGAGCTAGCCCATTGCAGCCCTGGAGATAATATAGGAGACTCTGTTGCTTTGCTGAGGCAGATAGAGAGTAACAACATCTGAGAACGCACAGCGAAGGTGTCAAAAGAGGGTGGAAGGGTACACAAACAGACCTAGTACAGGGTTTTAGTTGAGACAGAGAGGGACTAAAGGTTGTGTCACCTCTTTGAACAGTGTTTAGCGACACATTCAATGTGCTTTGGAGTGTTTGACTACACTTGATTTCCGGTGTCAAAGTAGAAGGTTTATCCACTGCATGAATAGTTCATTCCTGTCTGGTTTGGAGAAAAGGTCACAGTGTCATCACATCACTTAATGATTCCCCACCAGGCTATGTAATGTAGGCTATTCCCTTGCTGTTTATCCCGGTATTTTGCGCTGAGAGGATGTAACGTTTTGCACCACTATGAGCTATATTTTTTAGAGATCAGTTCAAATTAAAGTGAAATGAAGGAAATGAAAAAGGAAAATGTTGCTAGGCAGTTATCTAACACAGTGACAACAGTGAACTGAAATTACATTATCCAGTAGTGCCACTGTTTAAACTGCCACATCTAACTACTGACTAAAACATTTAAACAAAGTTGGGATCCTTAATGTTAAGAAAAATCCCTAAATGAGAAACATTGTTTTACCCCCCAAATGTGAATCACAGTACAGTTATCATAAAACATTATTTTTCTTGTTATAGCCTAACTCAGGGATGGCAACTGGTGGCCCTCGGGAAGCTCCCTTTGAAAGCCCTCGGCTCAGTCACCAATAGACAGTCAATTAGCCCAGGTTCAGCTAACATTCTTTAGATTGCTAAATTAGTGGCCAGCTATCTAAACTTGTTGTTATCATGGTATCATGAATTACCGGCCGGGGTCCCCTATTGATTTTGTTTGTCAGTCTCACTCAGATGTCATATTAAAAACTGCAAACATTTCTCTACACCCTGTAAAACAGGAAAACATTTTGATGGGGGGGTGTGGATGTGGGTATGCAGCCTCGTGAGCAGATTGTTTGTGGCCCCTACCCCCATCAAAGTTGCCAACTAGATGGTAGGCTATAAAGACCCGGGCGGACACCACACGACTTATAAAATAGTAACACTGCTAAGCCTCTCACATTAAATGACTGTCTTTCCAGGAGTTTGTTGTCTTGCCAACGCAGTGGTGCGCAGAAGAAACAATGTGGCACAGACAAGATTCCACACTTGGTCTTGAGGATTCTCCATACCACGCTGTCTCACTAAAACAATGATGTGATGATGTGATTAGATTTAACGTAGCTACGACAAGCTGTGGCTCAAAGCAGCCTCAAAAATGTTTCCAGTCAGACATTCATGCTTGACATATACAGACTTGAAGTATCTAGCCAATACATTTTGAGTTGAATAACATTGCATGTAAAGAGCTTGTCAGAGCTGTAACAATTTAACACTTTGGCAAGTGCAAAAGCATACTAGTAGTAGTCATCGCTACTACTCGAGATCTCATTGGCTATTGCTGATCACCGTTCTGAAATCTAGTAGTTGCATATCTCACACCGTCTGGGACTGCTTAAGGACGGGATAGGTAGCACACAGATTAGTTCACATTAAACGTCGGTGAGTAGCCAATGACTTGGGGATTTTGTCTCTGATCTCAACATCTCATAGTGTACACCGACTTTAGGCTACTTTGGGGAACTTGCGAGGCATGCAAGACAAGAAATTGCGAGATACAGATTACCAAGACATTCCCTCTTGCTGGCCTGCCTGCCCCCTTCTCTCTTCCTCGCGCTGGCCTGCCTGCCCCTCTTCTCTCTCCCTCGTGCTGGCCTGCCTGCACCTCTTCCCTCTCCCTCGTGCTGGCCTGTCAGATCTGTATATAATGACAAGATGCGCCAGTGGTGGAAAAAGTACCCAATTGTTATACTTGCGTAAAGGTAAAGATATCTTAATAGAACATGACTCAAGTAAAAGTGAAAGTCACCCAGTAAAATACTACTTAAGTATCAGAAGTAAAGGTTCTGACTGACTGTCTGTCTGGTGGCTGACCTGCCTATACTGATAGATAGGCCTAGTGCACGGTTCTGACTGTCTGTCTGGTGGCTGACCTGCCTATACTGATAGATAGGCCTAGTGCACGGTTCTGACTGTCTGTCTGGTGGTTGACCTGCCTATACTGATAGATAGGCCTAGTGCACGGTTCTGACTGTCTGTCTGGTGGCTGACCTGCCTATACTGATAGATAGGCCTAGTGCACGGTTCTGACTGTCTGTCTGGTGGCTGACCTGCCTATACTGATAGATAGGCCTAGTGCACGGTTCTGACTGTCTGTCTGGTGGTTGACCTGCCTATACTGATAGATAGGCCTAGTGCACGGTTCTGACTATCTGTCTGGTGGTTGACCTGCCTATACTGATAGATAGGCCTAGTGCACGGTTCTGACTGTCTGTCTGGTATCTGACCTGCCTATACTGATAGATAGGCCTAGTGCACGGTTCTGACTGTCTGCCTGGTGTCTGACCTGCCTATACTGATAGATAGGCCTAGTGCACGGTTCTGACTGTCTGTCTGGTATCTGACCTGCCTATACTGATAGATAGGCCTAGTGCACGATTCTGACTGTCTGTCTGGTGGCTGACCTGCCTATACTGATAGATAGGCCTAGTGCACGATTCTGACTGTCTGTCTGGTGGCTGACCTGCCTATACTGATAGATAGGCCTAGTGCACGGTTCTGACTGTCTGTCTGGTGGCTGACCTGCCTATACTGATAGATAGGCCTAGTGCACGGTTCTGACTGTCTGTCTGGTATCTGACCTGCCTATACTGATAGATAGGCCTAGTGCACGATTCTGACTGTCTGTCTGGTGGCTGACCTGCCTATACTGATAGATAGGCCTAGTGCACGGTTCTGACTGTCTGTCTGGTGGCTGACCTGCCTATACTGATAGATAGGCCTAGTGCACAGTTTTAACTGTCTGTCTGGTATCTGACCTGCCTATACTGATAGATAGGCCTAGTGCACGATTCTGACTGTCTGTCTGGTATCTGACCTGCCTATACTGATAGATAGGTCTAGTGCACGGTTCTGACTGTCTGTCTGGTATCTGACCTGCCTATACTGATAGATAGGTCTAGTGCACGGTTCTGACTGTCTGTCTGGTGGCTGACCTGCCTATACTGATAGATAGGCCTAGTGCACGGTTCTGACTGTCTGTCTGGTGGCTGACCTGCCTATACTGATAGATAGGCCTAGTGCACGGTTCTGACTGTCTGTCTGGTATCTGACCTGCCTATACTGATAGATAGGCCTAGTGCACGATTCTGACTGTCTGTCTGGTGGCTGACCTGCCTATACTGATAGATAGGCCTAGTGCACGGTTCTGACTGTCTGTCTGGTGGCTGACCTGCCTATACTGATAGATAGGCCTAGTGCACGGTTCTGACTGTCTGTCTGGTGGTTGACCTGCCTATACTGATAGATAGGCCTAGTGCACGGTTCTGACTGTCTGTCTGGTGGCTGACCTGCCTATACTGATAGATAGGCCTAGTGCACGGTTCTGACTGTCTGTCTGGTGGTTGACCTGCCTATACTGATAGATAGGCCTAGTGCACGGTTCTGACTGTCTGTCTGGTGGTTGACCTGCCTATACTGATAGATAGGCCTAGTGCACGGTTCTGACTGTCTGTCTGGTGGCTGACCTGCCTATACTGATAGATAGGCCTAGTGCACGGTTCTGACTGTCTGCCTGGTGTCTGACCTGCCTATACTGATAGATAGGCCTAGTGCACGGTTCTGACTGTCTGTCTGGTATCTGACCTGCCTATACTGATAGATAGGCCTAGTGCACGATTCTGACTGTCTGTCTGGTGGCTGACCTGCCTATACTGATAGATAGGCCTAGTGCACGATTCTGACTGTCTGTCTGGTGGCTGACCTGCCTATACTGATAGATAGGCCTAGTGCACGGTTCTGACTGTCTGTCTGGTGGCTGACCTGCCTATACTGATAGATAGGCCTAGTGCACGGTTCTGACTGTCTGTCTGGTATCTGACCTGCCTATACTGATAGATAGGCCTAGTGCACGATTCTGACTGTCTGTCTGGTGGCTGACCTGCCTATACTGATAGATAGGCCTAGTGCACGGTTCTGACTGTCTGTCTGGTGGCTGACCTGCCTATACTGATAGATAGGCCTAGTGCACAGTTTTAACTGTCTGTCTGGTATCTGACCTGCCTATACTGATAGATAGGCCTAGTGCACGATTCTGACTGTCTGTCTGGTATCTGACCTGCCTATACTGATAGATAGGTCTAGTGCACGGTTCTGACTGTCTGTCTGGTATCTGACCTGCCTATACTGATAGATAGGCCTAGTGCACGATTCTGACTGTCTGTCTGGTGGCTGACCTGCCTATACTGATAGATAGGCCTAGTGCACGGTTCTGACTATCTGTCTGGTGGTTGACCTGCCTATACTGATAGATAGGCCTAGTGCACGGTTCTGACTGTCTGTCTGGTATCTGACCTGCCTATACTGATAGATAGGCCTAGTGCACGGTTCTGACTGTCTGTCTGGTGGTTGACCTGCCTATACTGATAGATAGGCCTAGTGCACGGTTCTGACCGTCTGTCTGGTATCTGACCTGCCTATACTGATAGATAGGCCTAGTGCACGGTTCTGACCGTCTGTCTGGTATCTGACCTGCCTATACTGATAGATAGGCCTAGTGCACGGTTCTGACTGTCTGTCTGGTATCTGACCTGCCTATACTGATAGATAGGCCTAGTGCACGGTTCTGACTGTCTGTCTGGTGGTTGACCTGCCTATACTGATAGATAGGCCTAGTGCACGGTTCTGACCGTCTGTCTGGTATCTGACCTGCCTATACTGATAGATAGGCCTAGTGCACGGTTCTGACCGTCTGTCTGGTATCTGACCTGCCTATACTGATAGATAGGCCTAGTGCACGGTTCTGACTGTCTGCTCCTACAACTGACTCACATGAACTGTTTGAACAGCCACATCTAGATTCTGACTCATATGACTGGTTTGAACAGCCACATCCCACATAACTACTGTCACCTTGTATGTGTGTGTGTGTGTGTGTGTGTGTGTGTGTGTGTGTGTGTGTGTGTGTGTGTGTGTGTGTGTGTGTGTGTGTGTGTGTGTGTGTATGAGTGAGTCTGATGAGTGTGAGATAGAAGTCACCCAGTCAATTACTGTCGCCCGTATTCATAAAGTGTTTCAGAGAAGGAGTGCTGATCTAGGATCAGGTCCCCCTGTCCATGTAATCTTACTTATTATTATCTAAAAGGCAGAACTGATCCTAGATCAGCACTCCCACTCAGAGATGCTTTATGAATATGGGCCCTGCACTCTAGCAGATAACCTGCACCTCATATGTCTCCCTGATAACTCCCTAATCAGTTTGTCACCTGAAGACAGTTATTGATCTTCTGCAAAATGAAAATTCTGACCTTTCAGTCACTCTTTTTATTATTTATACCTTTAATCTAACATCCATTCCTTTACTATATAACATCCTTTACTATATTACATCCTTTACTATATAACATCCATTACTATATAACATCCATTACCATCTAACATCCTTTACTATATAACATCCATTCCTTTACTATATAACATCCATTCCTTTACTATATAACATCCATTCCTTTACTATATAACATCCATTCCTTTACTATATAACATCCATTCCTTTACTATCTAACAGCCATTCCTTTACTATATAACATCCTTTACTATATAACATCCTTTACTATATAACATCAATTCCTTTACAATATAACATCCTTTACTATATAACATCCATTCCTTTACTATATAACATCCTTTACTATATAACATCCATTACTATATAACATCCATTCCTTTACTATATAACATCCATTACTATATAACATCCATTACTATATAACATCCTTTACTATATAACATCAATTCCTTTACTATATAACATCCTTTACTATATAACATCCATTACTATATAACATCCTTTACTATATAACATCCTTTACTATATAACATCCATTACTATATAACATCCATTCCTTTACTATATAACATCAATTCCTTTACTATATAACATCCTTTACTATATAACATCCATTACTATATAACATCCTTTACTATATAACATCCTTTACTATATAACATCCTTTACTATATAACATCCATTCCTTTACTATATAACATCCTTTACTATATAACATCCATTCCTTTACTATATAACATCCATTACCATCTAACATCCATTCCTTTACTATATAACATCCTTTACTATATAACATCCATTCCTTTACCATCTAACATCCATTCCTTTACTATATAACATCCATTCCTTTACTATATAACATCCTTTACCATCTAACATCCATTCCTTTACTATATAACATCCTTTACTATATAACATCCATTCCTTTACTATATAACATCCTTTACTATATAACATCCATTCCTTTACTATATAACATCCATTCCTTTACTATATAACATCCATTCCTTTACTATATAACATCCATTCCTTTACTATATAACATCCATTCCTTTACTATATAACATCCATTCCTTTACTATATAACATCCTTTACCATATAACATCCATTCCTTTACCATCTAACATCCATTCCTTTACTATATAACATCCATTCCTTCACTATACATTACCATCTAACATCCATTACCATCTAACATCCATTACCATCTAACATCCATTCCTTTACCATCTAACATCCATTACCATCTAACATCCATTCCATTACCATCTAACATCCATTACCATCTAACATCCATTACCATCTAACATCCATTACCATCCATTACCATCTAACATCCATTACCATCCATTACCATCTAACATCCATTACCATCTAACATCCATTACCATCTAACATCCTTTACCATCTAACATCCATTACCATCTAACATCCTTTACCATCTAACATCCATTACCATCTAACATCCATTACCATCTAACATCCATTACCGTCCATTACCATCTAACATCCATTACCATCTAACATCCATTACCATCTAACATCCATTACCATCTAACATCCATTACCATCTAACATCCATTACCGTCCATTACCATCTAACATCCATTACCATCTAACATCCATTACCATCTAACATCCATTACCATCTAACATCCATTACCATCTAACATCCATTACCATCTAACATCCATTACCATCTAACATCCATTACCATCTAACATCCATTACCATCTAACATCCATTACCATCTAACATCCATTACCATCTAACCTCCATTAGCATCTAACATCCATTACCATCTAACCTCCATTAGCATCTAACATCCATTACCGTCCATTACCATATAACATCCTTTACCATCTAACATCCATTACCGTCCATTACCATATAACATCCTTTACCATCTAACATCCATTACCGTCCATTACCATATAACATCCTTTACCATCTAACATCCATTACCGTCCATTACCATATAACATCCTTTACCATCTAACACCCATTACCATATAACATCCTTTACCATATAACATCCATTACCATCTAACATCCATTACCATCTAACATCCATTACCATCTAACATCCATTCCTTTACCATCTAACATCGATTCATAATTGGTTTTACATCCATTCTATAAAGTTGCAAAAAGAACACGACAACTTCACTCGGCTTCACTCATGTATAAAATTAATGTTTTCAATTTTAATACAAAAATAGGAACAAAAATAAAAAATTAATGAAATCTCTGTTTTTGAAAAGATGTGGTTAGATATTTAGAATAATTTATATTCATAAAATTATAAACTGGTATGGTCTTGAGAGAACAATAATTAATTCCAAAACTCTTGCTCAAAGTGCAATGATACTCAGTTTTATTTGGTACCAAAGGAATGAGAAAAAGACATATCTAGGATGATTAATGAATTCAACTCAGTGCATGACTGTGTCTGAAATGGTACCCTATTCCCTATATAGTGCGCTATTTCTGACCAGAGCCCTATGCGCCCTGGTCAAAAGTAGTGCACTGTATAGAGTGCATAGGGTGCTATTTCAGACACAGGCCATATGCGCCAAAATGTCTGATCTCGCATCGATAGAGATACATTAACTTATGACTCAGCAAATTAGCTCAGCAGCTGAACATTGACTTATTGACACCAGTAGAACAACGTGTCCAATCAGCTGATGTAGAAGATAGGAATACAATGAAAAGGCTATTAGCACAATAGAGGATAGCATCAGGATGAACATCAGGAATATCACAGCCCTTCATCTGGATACAACGGCCTTGCAGTAAAGCATATCTTTTATTTGTTTTATTTGTCCTTTATTTAACCAGAAAAGACACTGAGATGAACATCTCTTTTTCAAGTGATCCCTGGCCATCTAATAACACACAGAGACACATTGAGATGAACATCTCTTTTTCAAGTGATCCCTGGCCATCTAACAACACACAGAGACACACTGAGATGAACATCTCTTTTTCAAGTGATCCCTGGCCATCTAACAACACACAGAGACACACTGAGATGAACATCTCTTTTTCAAGTGATCCCTGGCCATCTAACAACACACAGAGACACACTGAGATGAACATCTCTTTTTCAAGTGATCCCTGGCCATCTAACAACACACAGAGACACACTGAGATTAACATCTCTTTTTCAAGTGATCCCTGGCCATCTAACAACACACAGAGACACACTGAGATGAACATCTCTTTTTCAAGTGATCCCTGGCCATCTAACAACACATTGTTGCAACACTTTGCCAACAGGTATAACACGTTATTACATTTACAATATCTCATGATACAGATTATAACATTATATTAGACATATTTAATTATGTATCTCTAATGTAGCACATGTTTAACCGATTCAAAATGTATTTAGTTGTGATCCGTATTTAGTTGTGATCAGTATTTAGTCGAGATCAGTATTTAGTCGAGATCAGTATTTAGGTGTGATCAGTATTTAGTCCACAGGGTCAGTGGGAGCCCCAGTCAACCCCAGCATGTGTTTTATACCTACTAACCACAGGGTCAGTGGGAGCCCCAGTCAACCCCAGCATGTGTTTTATACCTACTAACCACAGGGTCAGTGGGAGCCCCAGTCAACCCCAGCATGTGTTTTATACCTACTAACCACAGGGTCAGTGGGAGCCCCAGTCAACCCCAGCATGTGTTTTATACCTACTAACCACAGGGTCAGTGGGAGCCCCAGTCAACCCCAGCATGTGTTTTATACCTACTAACCACAGGGTCAGTGGGAGTCCCAGTCAACCCCAGCATGTGTTTTATACCTACTAACCACAGGGTCAGTGGGAGCCCCAGTCAACCCCAGCATGTGTTTTATACCTACTAACCACAGGGTCAGTGGGAGCCCCAGTCAACCCCAGCATGTGTTTTATACCTACTAACCACAGGGTCAGTGGGAGCCCCAGTCAACCCCAGCATGTGTTTTATACCTACTAACCACAGGGTCAGTGGGAGCCCCAGTCAACCCCAGCATGTGTTTTATACCTACTAACCACAGGGTCAGTGGGAGCCCCAGTCAACCCCAGCATGTGTTTTATACTACTAACCACAGGGTCAGTGGGAGCCCCAGTCAACCCCAGCATGTGTTTTATACCTACTAACCACAGGGTCAGTGGGAGCCCCAGTCAACCCCAGCATGTGTTTTATACCTACTAACCACAGGGTCAGTGGGAGCCCAACCCCAGCATGTGTTTATACAGTCAACCCACAGGGTCATGTGTTTTAGTCAACCCCAGCATGTGTTTTATACCTACTAACCACAGGGTCAGTGGGAGCCCCAGTCAACCCCAGCATGTGTTTTATACCTACTAACCACAGGGTCAGTGGGAGCCCCAGTCAACCCCAGCATGTGTTTTATACCTACTAACCACAGGGTCAGTGGGAGCCCCAGTCAACCCCAGCATGTGTTTTATACCTACTAACCACAGGGTCAGTGGGAGCCCCAGTCAACCCCAGCATGTGTTTTATACCTACTAACCACAGGGTCAGTGGGAGCCCCAGTCAACCCCAGCATGTGTTTTATACCTACTAACCACAGGGTCAGTGGGAGCCCCAGTCAACCCCAGCATGTGTTTTATAACCACAGGGTCAGTAGCTAACCACATGGTTTTATACCTACTAACCACAGGGTCAGTGGGAGCCCCAGTCAACCCCAGCATGTGTTTTATACCTACTAACCACAGGGTCAGTGGGAGCCCCAGTCAACCCCAGCATGTGTTTTATACCTACTAACCACAGGGTCAGTGGGAGCCCCAGTCAACCCCAGCATGTGTTTTATACCTACTAACCACAGGGTCAGTGGGAGCCCCAGTCAACCCCAGCATGTGTTTTATACCTACTAACCACAGGGTCAGTGGGAGCCCCAGTCAACCCCAGCATGTGTTTTATACCTACTAACCACAGGGTCAGTGGGAGCCCCAGTCAACCCCAGCATGTGTTTTATACCTACTAACCACAGGGTCAGTGGGAGCCCCAGTCAACCCCAGCATGTGTTTTATACCTACTAACCACAGGGTCAGTGGGAGCCCCAGTCAACCCCAGCATGTGTTTTATACCTACTAACCACAGGGTCAGTGGGAGCCCCAGCATGTGTTTTATACAACCCCAGTGGGAGCATGTGTGTTTTATACCTACTAACCACAGGGTCAGTGGGAGCCCCAGTCAACCCCAGCATGTGTTTTATACCTACTAACCACAGGGTCAGTGGGAGCCCCAGTCAACCCCAGCATGTGTTTTATACCTACTAACCACAGGGTCAGTGGGAGCCCCAGTCAACCCCAGCATGTGTTTTATACCTACTAACCACAGGGTCAGTGGGAGCCCCAGTCAACCCCAGCATGTGTTTTATACCTACTAACCACAGGGTCAGTGGGAGCCCCAGTCAACCCCAGCATGTGTTTTATACCTACTAACCACAGGGTCAGTGGGAGCCCCAGTCAACCCCAGCATGTGTTTTATACCTACTAACCACAGGGTCAGTGGGAGCCCCAGTCAATGTGTTTTATACCCCAGGGTCAGTGGGTTTGTTTTATACCTACTAACCACAGGGTCAGTGGGAGCCCCAGTCAACCCCAGCATGTGTTTTATACCTACTAACCACAGGGTCAGTGGGAGCCCCAGTCAACCCCAGCATGTGTTTTATACCTACTAACCACAGGGTCAGTGGGAGCCCCAGTCAACCCCAGCATGTGTTTTATACCTACTAACCACAGGGTCAGTGGGAGCCCCAGTCAACCCCAGCATGTGTTTTATACCTACTAACCACAGGGTCAGTGGGAGCCCCAGTCAACCCCAGCATGTGTTTTATACCTACTAACCACAGGGTCAGTGGGAGCCCCAGTCAACCCCAGCATGTGTTTTATACCTACTAACCACAGGGTCAGTGGGAGCCCCAGTCAACCCCAGCATGTGTTTTATACCTACTAACCACAGGGTCAGTGGGAGCCCCAGTAACCCACAGGGTCAGTGGGAGCCCCAGTCAACCCCAGCATGTGTTTTATACCTACTAACCACAGGGTCAGTGGGAGCCCCAGTCAACCCCAGCATGTGTTTTATACCCCAGTACTAACCACAGGGTCAGTGGGAGCCCCAGTCAACCCCAGCATGTGTTTTATACCTACTAACCACAGGGTCAGTGGGAGCCCCAGTCAACCCCAGCATGTGTTTTATACCTACTAACCACAGGGTCAGTGGGAGCCCCAGTCAACCCCAGCATGTGTTTTATTACTAACCACAGGGTCAGTGGGAGCCCCAGTCAACCCCAGCATGTGTTTTATACCTACTAACCACAGGGTCAGTGGGAGCCCCAGTCAACCCCAGCATGTGTTTTATACCTACTAACCACAGGGTCAGTGGGAGCCCCAGTCAACCCCAGCATGTGTTTTATAACCACAGGGTAGCCCAGTCAACCCCAGCAGGGTCAGTGGGAGCCCCAGTCAACCCCAGCATGTGTTTTATACCTACTAACCACAGGGTCAGTGGGAGCCCCAGTCAACCCCAGCATGTGTTTTATACCTACTAACCACAGGGTCAGTGGGAGCCCCAGTCAACCCCAGCATGTGTTTATACCTACTAACCACAGGGTCAGTGGGAGCCCCAGTCAACCCCAGCATGTGTTTTATACCTACTAACCACAGGGTCAGTGGGAGCCCCAGTCAACCCCAGCATGTGTTTTATACCTACTAACCACAGGGTCAGTGGGAGCCCCAGTCAACCCCAGCATGTGTTTTATACCTACTAACCACAGGGTCAGTGGGAGCCCCAGTCAACCCCAGCATGTGTTTTATACCTACTAACCACAGGGTCAGTGGGAGCCCCAGTCAACCCCAGCATGTGTTTTATACCTACTAACCACAGGGTCAGTGGGAGCCCCAGTCAACCCCAGCATGTGTTTTATACCTACTAACCACAGGGTCAGTGGGAGCCCCAGTCAACCCCAGCATGTGTTTTATACCTACTAACCACAGGGTCAGTGGGAGCCCCAGTCAACCCCAGCATGTGTTTTATACCTACTAACCACAGGGTCAGTGGGAGCCCCAGTCAACCCCAGCATGTGTTTTATACCTACTAACCACAGGGTCAGTGGGAGCCCCAGTCAACCCCAGCATGTGTTTTATACCTACTAACCACAGGGTCAGTGGGAGCCCCAGTCAACCCCAGCATGTGTTTTATACCTACTAACCACAGGGTCAGTGGGAGCCCCAGTCAACCCCAGCATGTGTTTTATACCTACTAACCACAGGGTCAGTGGGCCCCAGCCCCAGTCAACCCCAGCATGTGTGTTTTATACCTACTAACCACAGGGTCAGTGGGAGCCCCAGTCAACCCCAGCATGTGTTTTATACCTACTAACCACAGGGTCAGTGGGAGCCCCAGTCAACCCCAGCATGTGTTTTATACCTACTAACCACAGGGTCAGTGGGAGCCCCAGTCAACCCCAGCATGTGTTTTATACCTACTAACCACAGGGTCAGTGGGAGCCCCAGTCAACCCCAGCATGTGTTTTATACCTACTAACCACAGGGTCAGTGGGAGCCCCAGTCAACCCCAGCATGTGTTTTATACCTACTAACCACAGGGTCAGTGGGAGCCCCAGTCAACCCCAGCATGTGTTTTATACCTACTAACCACAGGGTCAGTGGGAGCCCCAGTCAACCCCAGCATGTGTTTTATACCTACTAACCACAGGGTCAGTGGGAGCCCCAGTCAACCCCAGCATGTGTTTTATACCTACTAACCACAGGGTCAGTGGGAGCCCCAGTCAACCCCAGCATGTGTGTGAGGCTGTGAGCCTCAGAAGCCATAGAAATATAATTATTACTAGAATGGATAAGGGCAATTCCACGGTAACCAAGCGCATATGTAAAGTTTGGTAATAGAATGAGGGCACCAACAGCACAAACCGTCATTCTGTTACCAAACTTTTCATCTGCACTGTTCTTCAAGTACATTTTCAGAGGAAATTGTTAAAAGTGGTACTTGTGAATAGAGTTGTATGGTTTGTTTAACAGTGCAATCATTTGTTTTTGTTTGAAAGACATTTTAAAGTGAAAAATCGGAGTCTCGGCATCACTCTATTACCTTGGAATTACCCATAAGCCCCCTCATGGGTATAGTCAATACGGCTGTTGGTCCACAAATGACAGAAATGTTGACTTGAATGTGGCGTACCGTTCTAGTAATTATATTTCTATAGTACTAACCCTACTCCGTACCCCAGCATGTGTACATGTTGACTTGAATGTGGCGTACCGTTCTAGTAATTATATTTCTATAGTACTAACCCTACTCCGTACCCCAGCATGTGTACATGTTGACTTGAATGTGGCGTACCGTTCTAGTAATGACATTTCTATAGTACTAACCCTACTCCGTACCCCAGCATGTGTATATTCCTTGGAAGCAGCATTGGGGTCAATTCCATTTCAATTCGAGTCAATACAGAAAGTAAACCAAATTCCAATTCCAATTTTTCCTCATGGAAAAGCATTAAAGATAATTGGAATTTCAGGGAACTTTTTGAATTGACTGAAATGTAAATGGTATTGACCCAACCCTGCTCATAGGACAGTGGCTCTAGTCAGTAGCCAGTATGTGTAGTAAGACAGTAGACAGCTCTAGTCAGTAGTCAGTATGTGTAGTAAGACAGTAGACAGCTCTAGTCAGTAGCCAGTATGTGTAGTAAGACAGTAGACAGCTCTAGTCAGTAGCCAGTATGTGTAGTAAGACAGTAGACAGCTCTAGTCAGTAGTCAGTATGTGTAGTAAGACAGTAGACAGCTCTAGTCAGTAGCCAGTATGTGTAGTAAGACAGTAGACAGCTCTAGTCAGTAGCCAGTATGTGTAGTAAGACAGTAGACAGCTCTAGTCAGTAGCCAGTATGTGTAGTAAGACAGTAGACAGCTCTAGTCAGTAGCCAGTATGTGTAGTAAGACAGTAGACAGCTCTAGTCAGTAGCCAGTATGTGTAGTAAGACAGTAGACAGCTCTAGTCAGTAGCCAGTATGTGTAGTAAGACAGTAGACAGCTCTAGTCAGTAGCCAGTATGTGTAGTAAGACAGTAGACAGCTCTAGTCAGTAGCCAGTATGTGTAGTAAGACAGTATACAGCTCTAGTCAGTAGCCAGTATGTGTAGTAAGACAGTAGACAGCTCTAGTCAGTAGCCAGTATGTGTAGTAAGACAGTAGACAGCTCTAGTCAGTAGCCAGTATGTGTAGTAAGACAGTAGACAGCTCTAGTCAGTAGTCAGTATGTGTAGTAAGACAGTAGACAGCTCTAGTCAGTAGCCAGTATGTGTAGTAAGACAGTAGACAGCTCTAGTCAGTAGCCAGTATGTGTAGTAAGACAGTAGACAGCTCTAGTCAGTAGCCAGTATGTGTAGTAAGACAGTAGACAGCTCTAGTCAGTAGCCAGTATGTGTAGTAAGACAGTAGACAGCTCTAGTCAGTAGCCAGTATGTGTAGTAAGACAGTAGACAGCTCTAGTCAGTAGCCAGTAGTGTAGTAAGACAGTAGACAGCTCTAGTCAGTAGCCAGTATGTGTAGTAAGACAGTAGACAGCTCTAGTCAGTAGCCAGTATGTGTAGTAAGACAGTAGACAGCTCTAGTCAGTAGCCAGTATGTGTAGTAAGACAGTAGACAGCTCTAGTCAGTAGCCAGTATGTGTAGTAAGACAGTAGACAGCAGAGCCAGTATGTGTAGTAAGACAGTAGACAGCTGTAGTCAGTAGTCAGTATGTGTAGTAAGACAGTAGACAGCTTCCAGTAGCCAGTATGTGTAGTAAGACAGTAGACAGCTCTAGTCAGTAGCCAGTATGTGTAAAGACAGTAGACAGCTCTAGTCAGTAGCCAGTATGTGTAGTAAGACAGTAGACAGCTCTAGTCAGTAGCCAGTATGTGTAGTAAGACAGTAGACAGCTCTAGTCAGTAGCCAGTATGTGTAGTAAGACAGTAGACAGCTCTAGTCAGTAGCCAGTATGTGTAGTAAGACAGTAGACAGCTCTAGTCAGTAGCCAGTATGTGTAGTAAGACAGTAGACAGCTCTAGTCAGTAGCCAGTATGTGTAGTAAGACAGTAGACAGCTCTAGTCAGTAGCCAGTATGTGTAGTAAGACAGTAGACAGCTCTAGTCAGTAGCCAGTATGTGTAGTAAGACAGTAGACAGCTCTAGTCAGTAGCCAGTATGTGTAGTAAGACAGTAGACAGCTCTAGTCAGTAGCCAGTATGTGTAGTAAGACAGTAGACAGCTCTAGTCAGTAGCCAGTATGTGTAGTAAGACAGTAGACAGCTCTGACAGTAGTCAGTATGTGTAGTAAGACAGTAGACAGCTCTAGTCAGTAGCCAGTATGTGTAGTAAGACAGTAGACAGCTCTAGTCAGTAGCCAGTATGTGTAGTAAGACAGTAGACAGCTCTAGTCAGTAGCCAGTATGTGTAGTAAGACAGTAGACAGCTCTAGTCAGTAGCCAGTATGTGTAGTAAGACAGTAGACAGCTCTAGTCAGTAGCCAGTATGTGTAGTAAGACAGTAGACAGCTCTAGTCAGGATGGTATGTGTAGTAAGACAGTAACAGCTTAGTCAGTAGCCAGTATGTGTAGTAAGACAGTAGACAGCTCTAGTCAGTAGCCAGTATGTGTAGTAAGACAGTAGACAGCTCTAGTCAGTAGCCAGTATGTGTAGTAAGACAGTAGACAGCTCTAGTCAGTAGCCAGTATGAGTAGTAAGACAGTAGACAGCTCTAGTCAGTAGCCAGTATGTGTAGTAAGACAGTAGACAGCTCTAGTCAGTAGCCAGTATGTGTAGTAAGACAGTAGACAGCTCTAGTCAGTAGCCAAATGTGTTAAGACAGTAGACAGCTCTAGTCAGTAGTCAGTATGTGTAGTAAGACAGTAGACAGCTCTAGTCAGTAGCCAGTATGTGTAGTAAGACAGTAGACAGCTCTAGTCAGTAGCCAGTATGTGTAGTAAGACAGTAGACAGCTCTAGTCAGTAGCCAGTATGTGTAGTAAGACAGTAGACAGCTCTAGTCAGTAGCCAGTATGTGTAGTAAGACAGTAGACAGCTCTAAAGTCAGTAGCCAGTATGGTAGTAATGGTGTATAATATGGATGCCATCAGACACAGAATCCAAAGAGTTCAGTCATGTGTGTAGTAGGGTGGTCCCGGGAATGGAGGGGGTACCCTGGCGTTACACAGAATCCAAAGCTTCCAACTGAGTACAGAAGGACCACACAGTATGGAGGTAAGACAGTATACAGAATCAAAGAGTTCAGTATGTGGTAGTAAGACAGTGGCTCTAGTCAGTAGCCAGTATGGAGGGGTAAGACAGTATACAGCTCTAGTCAGTAGCCAGTATGTGTAGTAAGACAGTAGACAGCTCTAGTCAGTAGCCAGTATGTGTAGTAAGACAGTAGACAGCTGGCTAGTCAGTAGCCAGTATGTGTAGTAAGACAGTAGACAGCTCTAGTCAGTAGTCAGTATGTGTAGTAAGACAGTAGACAGCTCTAGTCAGTAGCCAGTATGTGTAGTAAGACAGTCATCCTGTCAGTAGCCAGTATGTGTTAAGACAGTGACCGCTCTAGTCAGTAGCCAGTATGTGTAGTAAGACAGTAGACAGCTCTGTCAGTTGCAGTATGTGGGTAAGACAGGTGACAGCTCTAGTCTGCCAGTATGTGTAGTAAGACAGTAGACAGCCTAGTCATTAGCCAGTATTAGTAAGACAGTGACAGCTCTAGTCAGTAGCCAGTATGTGTAGTAAGACAGTAGACAGCTCTAGTCAGTAGCCAGTATGTGTTAAGACAGTGATCTGGTCAGTAGTCTTTATGTGTAGTAAGACAGTAGACAGCTCTAGTCAGTAGCCAGTATGTGTAGTAAGATCATGGGCAGCTCTAGTCAGTAGCCAGTATGTGTAGTAAGACAGTAGACAGCTCTAGTCAGTAGCCAGTATGTGTAGTAAGACAGTAGACATGCTCTAGTCAGTAGCCAGTATGTGTAGTAAGACAGTAGACAGCCTGTTAGTTGCAGCGAGGTGTAGTAAGACAGTAGACAGCTCTAGTGGTAGCCAGGTCATCCTGTTATTTGTCAGTAGCCAGTAAAGGTGATCAGACAGTCAGCTCTAGTCAGTAGCCAGTATGTGTAGTAAGACAGCAGAGGCATCTGTCAGTAGCCAGTATGGTTAAAGACAGTGATCATGGGTAGCCTGCGATGTGTAGTAAGACATCCAGCTCTGTCAGTAGGGTTAAGTAGATCAGCTCTAGTCAGTAGCCAGTATGAGTAGTAAGACAGTCCTGCTCTAGTCAGTAGCCAGTATGGGTAAGGTGAGTAGACAGCTCTAGTCAGTAGCCAGTATGTGTAGTAAGACAGTAGACATCCTCTAGTCAGTAGCCAGTATGTGTAGTAAGACAGTAGACAGCTCTAGTCAGTAGTCAGTATGTGTAGTAAGACAGTAGACAGGTCATCCAGTTATGTGTAGTAAGACAGTTAGAAGCTCTAGTCAGTAGCCAGTAGTTAGTAAGACAGTGAGACAGCTCATCCTGTCAGTAGCCAGTATGGTAGTAAGACAGTGACAGCTCTAGTCAGTAGCCAGTATGTGTAGTAAGACAGTAGACAGCTCTAGTCAGTAGCCAGTATGTGTAGTAAGACAGTAGACAGCTCTAGTCAGTAGCCAGTATGTGTGCTAGCCATTGAAGACCAGAGAGACCTGTTCACTCTTAGAAAAAAGGGTTCCAAAAGGGTTCGGTGGTTGTCCCCATAAGATAACCCTTTTTGGTTCCAGATAGTACTCTTTTGGGTTCCATGTAAAACCCTCTGTGGAAAGGGTTCTACATGGAACCAGAAGGGTTCAACCTGGAACCAAAATGGGTTCGTCAAAGGGTTCTCCTATGGGGACAACCGAATAACCCTTTTTGGTTCTAGATAGCACCTACAGCCAGGGAGATGTCAGGTATCATCTGATTTCTCTCTCTCTAGCTGAGAGGGGAAACTCTGCCCTTCCCCTCCACCCTCTCTCACATCTCCAGGTCTCTATTGCTGTCAAATGATAAAGGTTTGCAGTAGCAGGGTGGATATATTATTGCGATATATTATATAATCATCCATTTGCAGACGGGTTAAAGGTTATCATGTGTGCATACATTCTACGTATGGGTGGCGCCGGAATCAACCCACTACCCTGGCAGCGAGGGTTAAAGGTGCTCACCAACTGAGCTACAGAAGGACCGGGTGGTAGTGGTGGTGTGGGGGATGGAAGAAGGGTTAAGAATGAGTTCAGAGTAGCAGGGTGGTAGTAGGTGGGGATGGAGGGGTCAGACACAGAATCCAAAGAGTTCAGAGTAGCAGGGTGGTAGTAGGTGGGGATGGAGGGGTCAGACATAGAATCAAAGAATTCAGAGTTCACAGTAGTAGGGTGGTAGTAGGTGGGGGTGGAGGGGTCAGACATAGAATCCAAAGAGTTCAGAGTAGCAGGGTGGTAGTAGGTGGGGGTGGAGGGGTCAGACATAGAATCCAAAGAGTTCAGAGTAGTAGGGTGGTAGTAGGTGGGGATGGAGGGGTCAGACATAGAATCCAAAGAGTTCAGAGTAGCAGGGTGGTAGTAGGTGGGGATGGAGGGGTCAGACACAGAATCCAAAGAGTTCAGAGTAGCAGGGTGGTAGTAGGTGGGGATGGAGGGGTCAGACATAGAATCCAAAGAGTTCAGTTAGTAGCAGGGTGGTAGTAGGTGGGGATGGAGGGGTCAGACATAGAATCCAAAGAGTTCAGAGTAGCAGGGTGGTAGTAGGTGGGGATGGAGGGGTCAGACATAGAATCCAAAGAGTTCAGCGAGGGTTAAAGTAGGGTGGTAGTAGGTGGGGGTGGAGGGGTCAGACATAGAATCCAAAGAGTTCAGAGTAGCAGGGTGGTAGTAGGTGGGGATGGAGGGGTCAGACATAGAATCCAAAGAGTTCAGAGTAGTAGGGTGGTAGTAGGTGGGGGTGGAGGGGTCAGACATAGAATCCAAAGAGTTCAGAGTAGTAGGGTGGTAGTAGGTGGGGATGGAGGGGTCAGACATAGAATCCAAAGAGTTCAGAGTAGCAGGGTGGTAGTAGGTGGGGATGGAGGGGTCAGACACAGAATCCAAAGAGTTCAGAGTAGGGGTGGTAGTAGGTGGGGATGGAGGGGTCAGACATAGAATCCAAAGAGTTCAGAGTAGTAGGGTGGTAGTAGGTGGGGATGGAGGGGTCAGACAGAATCCAAAGAGTTCAGAGTGCAGCGTAGGGTGGTAGTAGGTGGGGGTGGAGGGGTCAGACATAGAATCCAAAGAGTTCAGAGTAGTAGGGTGGTAGTAGGTGGGGATGGAGGGGTCAGACATAGAATCCAAAGAGTTCAGAGTAGCAGGGTGGTAGTAGGTGGGGATGGAGGGGGTCAGACACAGAATCCAAAGAGTTCAGAGTGGTAGTAGGTGGTGTGGGGCGATGGAGGGGGTCAGACACAGAATCCAAAGAGTTCAGAGGGTAGTAGGGTGGTGTGGGGCGATGGAGGGGGTCAGACACAGAATCCAAAGAGTTCAGAGGGTTAGGGTGGTGTGGGAGCTCTGGAGGGGGTTAGACACAGAATCCAAAGAGTTCAGAGTGGTAGTAGGGTGGTGTGGGGCGATGGAGGGGTCAGACACAGAATCCAAAGAGTTCAGAGTGGTAGTAGGGTGGTGTGGGGTGATGGAGGGGTTAGACACAGAATCTGGCATCTGCGACGTGAGTAGCAAGGTCATCCTGTTATTTGCAGCGAGGGTTAAAGGTGATCATGGGCGAGCTCTGCGACGTGAGTAGCAAGGCCATCCTGTTATTTGCAGCGAGGGTTAAAGGTGATCATGGGCGAGCTCTGCGACGTGAGTAGCAAGGCCATCCTGTTATTTGCAGCGAGGGTTAAAGGTGATCATGGGCGAGCTCTGCGACGTGAGTAGCAAGGTCCATCCTGTTATTTGCAGCGAGGGTTAAAGGTGGTCATGGGCGAGCTCTGCGACGTGAGTAGCAAGGTCATCCTGTTATTTGCAGCGAGGGTTAAAGGTGATCATGGGCGAGCTCTGCGACGTGAGTAGCAAGGTCATCCTGTTATTTGCAGCGAGGGTTAAAGGTGGTCATGGGCGAGCTCTGCGGTTGAGTAGCAAGGTCATCCTGTTATTTGCAGCGAGGGTTAAAGGTGATCATGGGCGAGCTCTGCGACGTGAGTAGCAAGGTCATCCTGTTATTTGCAGCGAGGGTTAAAGGTGGTCATGGGCTGACTCTGCTGGTTTGAGTAGCAAGGTCATCCTGTTATTTGCAGCGAGGGTTAAAGGTGGTCATGGGCGAGCTTTGGGATGATCAACGCCAAATGCTGCTCGTATGGATCCTGTCATTAGCCACACTATGAATAATTGACATCCTTTATAATACAACCTGTCTGTCTGTGTTTGTCTCTCTCTCTCATAGTTTCTCTCACTCACTCAACTGGTGTTGTGGGCTACGTCCCAAATTGAACCCTATTCCATATAAAGTGTACTACTCTTGACCAGGGCCCACAATGTAGGCAATAGGGTTCCATTTGGGACACAGACATGGTGTCAGTCACTCAGTGTGGATTACTATTTTTAATCCTAATTCCCAATTTGTATTAAATCTTTATTCCTCTGAGGCCTTTGGTTGAAAAGAGGAAGTGATCCCAAGAGTGGCTGTAGGCTAGAAGGGAACTACTGAAACAGTGTGGAGGTCTGGGAGAGTTACAGTACATCCTCATCACATGAATGAGCTGAGCCTAACCGAGCCACGTTTCATTGGTAGCACTGGTTCTCCTATCTTCAAAACGTTAGGAGCAACACATCATTTTTAATTTGGAGCAATGGTTCTCCTATCTTAAAAATATAGGAGCACCACATCATTTTTAATTGATTGAGACATTGGGCCTATGTGAATCCTAATTCATTTTTAAGCGCATCTCATGAAGAAAAAAATACATGTTCCTTTCAGGAAGAAAATATCACTTGTTGTTTCTTTCTGTCCCACCAAACGTTTGCATTTACTGGTACCATTTAAGCTACCAGGTTGTTAGGGCGATATGGGCAAAACAATCTAATTGTGATTTGCCTTGCGATATAGATCAAAACACTGGGGTAAACGGTTTGAAACCTAGAAATAGAATGATCATTGTAATTCTATGGTTGGTGTTGTTTGGCATGAAAACACATGAAAAAGCCAGGTAGGAGATATGACAGGGTAGGAACCAAAGTGTTTGTCAGTGTTTCCCAGGGGACCCTAATCACATTTTAATAGAGATGTTATATTTTGACAAATATTTTAAACAATAGGCTACCTGATTCAGAACATGCCATAGCACAAACAATATGCTGATCACTACTGGTACCAGCCTGTATTAGATCTAACGTTTGCTTAGAGCATTTAGCTAAATGGCATTTAGCTAGTTTGCGATTAGCTTTATGCTAGGCACACGCTAGCTACCGTAACTAACTAATTAGCATTTTGCACAGAATACACAAAATAATAGTATAACATAGAAAACATCTGGATTCACATGTAGAAGTCATGTGGAAAGCAGCATCGTTCTTGTTTTGGTAGAGTGGATAAATTGACAGCATGCTGAGAGAATAAACAGCATGGAGGACCTGTGTACTGCCTGCTTGAGTGACAGGAGGCGGGGCTTGGTGTGTGTGGTCAGAGAACAGGAAGCAAGCAGCCGCAGAGGGAGAGAGAGGACTCTGTGGCACTCGGAGGCCGCGGTAAAGCGAAGATTAATCATTACAACAATTATTATATGGGTGATTTTAATTCTAGGCGCACTGGTGTTCCCAAATTAAAATTCCGGGTCACACAGAAAATTATTTATTTAGGAGCATATGCCACCAAAGTGGTTACACTTTTAGTGCCAATACAGTGCTGTATTCTACTTGTATGCTACCTAGTGTAAATAGTATGTAACAGAATCATAGACCTACCTTTCTCACAGAAGCGTCCAGTGAAGTGTAGGGGGCAGTCGCAGTAGAAGGACAGAGCTCCACTGTGCCTCTGCAGCTCATGGCAGGTCCCACCGTTAAGACAGAGGGCAGCATGGCAGACTGGTGGTGGTGGCTGAGTGGGAGCTGTTGGTGGCTGGGTAGGGGCTGGTGGTGGGGAATGGGTAGTGGCTGTTTGCCAGGGCCGGGTAGGAATTGGCAGTAGTGGCCGGGTAGGCGCTGGTTGCCAGGGACGGGTAGGAACTGGACTTGGTTGCCAAGGACTGGTAGGAACTGGACTTGGTTGCCAGGGATGGGTAGGAACTGGACTTGGTTGCCTGGGACTGGTAGGAACTGGTCTTGGTTGCCAGGGACGGGGAGGAACTGGACTTGGTTGCCAGGGACTGGTAGGAACTGGTCTTGGTTGCCAGGGACGGGGAGGAACTGGACTTGGTTGCCAGGGACGGGTAGGAACTGGACTTGGTTGCCTGGGACGGGTAGGAACTGGACTTGGTTGCCTGGGACGGGTAGGAACTGGACTTGGTTGCCTGGGACGGGTAGGAACTGGACTTGGTTGCCTGGGACGGGTAGGAACTGGACTTGGTTGCCTGGGACGGGTAGGAACTGGACTTGGTTGCCTGGGACGGGTAGGAACTGGACTTGGTTGCCTGGGACGGGTAGGAACTGGACTTGGTTGCCTGGGACGGGTAGTAACTGGACTTGGTTGCCTGGGACGGGTAGGAACTGGTCTTGGTTGCCAGGGACTGGAAGGAACTGGTCTTGGTTGCCAGGGACTGGAGGGAGCCGGTTGCCAGGGACTGGAGGGAGCCGGTTGCCAGGGACTGGAGGGAGCCGGTTGCCAGGGACTGGTAGGAGCCAGTTGCCAGGGGCGGGTAGGAGCTGGTGGTGGTCGGGATGGTGGTGGCTGGGTCCATACAGATGTGTTGACTCCTGCTGAACCTTGACCTCTCAGAGTGGTGGATATGGTGGTCCAATCATATGGACTTCTAGTGAAGGCATCTGGGGTACCTGGTGGGGCCCATCGGGACCTGGAATAGTATTCATAGAATACAATAACTCACCAAAAGAAAGGAAGACTTTACATGAAGTATATATTATAAAGGACTCTAACTCTATAAGTAGGTTAGAAACGGTTCATTATTTGTTTCTAGTTTATATATCTACAATAAACAGTTGAAATTGTGTGCTTGTCACAGCCTCTTGCCAAGGAATACTGAGCTTAAGGCTGCACTGGCCGTATTAACAGTACTACTCAAAAGCTGTACATATCTTCATGTAAAACGTTACCAGAAAATCAATTGGCATTGACCAGTAGAGTGAAAAACAGTTTTGTAAAGGCTCACACGGTAGCACTCTGTTGAATACAAATATAGATTTAAACACAGCAAATACATAATGCAGTGATATCAATAGAAACAACCAAGACCACTGTCCTGAAAATAGGCTTTGTGATAAACAACTCTTAACTGTCTGTATACAGGCCCTCCATGATACACGTGTTCATCATGTGATGAAGGTCAGTGTTTTCTGCCTCATAGTAACAGGCATGATAATACATTAATGGTTTAACTGCAGCGATCCCACAGGAACCACAATCAATTCATTACTTACACAATGGGCAGATATCTAGGAATCTCAGCATATAGGATGAGTCACAAAAGGCAGCCTATTCCCCACATAGTGCACAATGGCCTAACCCTATGAGCTCTGGTCAAAAGTAGGCTAGTGCACTAAATAGGGAACATAGTATAATTTGGGACCAGCCATAATTTAATCCACACACAGGGATCAGCAAGGGTTTTTTACACAGTGTGTTGATTTATTAAGATCCCCATTAGCTAAGGCAAAGGGGGATACCTAGTCAGTTGTTCAACTGAACGCATTCAACTGAAATGTGTCTTCGCATTTAACCCAACCCCTCTGAATCAGAGAGGTGAAGGAGTCATTTAACCCAACCCCTCTGAATCAGAGAGGTGAAGGAGTCATTTAACCCGACCCCTCTGAATCAGAGAGGTACAGGAGTCATTTAACCTAACCCCTCTGAATCAGAGAGGTGCAGGAGTTATTTAACCCAACCCCTCTGAATCAGAGAGGTACAGGAGTCATTTAACCCAACCCCTCTGAATCAGAGAGGTGCAGGAGTCATTTAACCCAACCCCTCTGAATCAGAGAGGTGAAGGAGTCATTTAACCCAACCCCTCTGAATCAGAGAGGTGCAGGAGTTATTTAACCCAACCCCTCTGAATCAGAGAGGTGCAGGAGTCATTTAACCCAACCCCTCTGAATCAGAGAGGTGCAGGAGTCATTTAACCCAACCCCTCTGAATCAGAGAGGTGCAGGAGTCATTTAACCCAACCCCTCTGAATCAGAGAGGTGCAGGAGTCATTTAACCCAACCCCTCTGAATCAGAGAGGTACAGGAGTCATTTAAATCAGAGAGGTGCAGGAGTCATTTAACCCTGACCCCTCTGAATCAGAGAGGTGGAGTCAGGAATCAGAGAGGTGAGGAATCATCATTTAACCCAACCCCTCTGAATCAGAGAGGTGGAAGAATCAGTCATTTAACCCAACCCCTCTGAATCAGAGAGGTACAGGAGTCATTTAACCCAACCCCTCTGAATCAGAGAGGTGCAGGAGTCATTTAACCCAACCCCTCTGAATCAGAGAGGTGCATTTAACCCAACCCCTCTGAATCAGAGAGGTGCAGGAGTTTTTAACCCAACCCCTCTGAATCAGAGAGGTGCAGGAGTCATTTAACCCAACCCCTCTGAATCAGAGAGGTGAAGGAGTTATTTAACCCAACCCCTCTGAATCAGAGAGGTGCAGGAGTTATTGAATCAGAGGTGAAGGAGTTATTTAACAACCCCTCTGAATCAGAGAGGAGTAATCAGAGAGGTACAGGAGTCATTTAACCCAACCCCTCTGAATCAGAGAGGTGACAGGAGTCATTTAACCCAACCCCTCTGAATCAGAGAGGTGCAGGAGTTATTTAACCCAACCCTCTGAATCAGAGGTGCAGGAGTCATTTAACCCAACCCCTCTGAATCAGAGGTGCAGGAGTCATTTAAGGTGCAGGAGATCCAACCCCTCTGAATCAGAGGTGACAGGAGTCAACCCCTCTGAATCAGAGAGGTGCAGGAGTCTGAATCAGAGAGGTTCATTTACCCAACCCCTCTGAATCAGAGGTAGGTGAATCAGGAGGTCAGGAGTTTTTAACCCAACCCCTCTGAATCAGAGAGGTGAAGGAGTCATTTAACCCAACCCCTCTGAATCAGAGGTGCAGGAGTCATTTAACCCAACCCCTCTGAATCAGAGAGGTGAAGGAGTCATTTAACCCAACCCCTCTGAATCAGAGAGGTGAAGGAGTCATTTAACCCAACCCCTCTGAATCAGAGAGGTGAAGGAGTCATTTAACCCAACCCCTCTGAATCAGAGAGGTGAAGGAGTCATTTAACCCAACCCCTCTGAATCAGATGCCCGAAGCATCACGGAAAATACATTACAGACAAAAGACTTTACAACGTGTGTGTGTGCATCTATTAGTTCCACATACATGTCAGTACATACACACTACAAGTAGGCCACATGGGGGAGAGGCGTTGAAACAAGGTTTGCTGTTCACTGTATAAGATGGAAGGGAGTTCCATGCATTCCAATGGCTCTGTACAATACAAATGTTCTTGAATTTGTTCTGGACCTGGGGACTGTGAAAAGACCCCTGGTGGCATGTCTGGTGGGGTAAGTGTGTGTGTCAGAGCTGTGTGTAAGTTGACTATGCAAACAATTAGGAATTTCCAACACATTAATGTTTCTTATTAAACAAAATAATTGATGCAGTCAGTCTCTCCTCAACTCTTAGCCAAGAGAGACTGACATGCATAGTATTTATATCAGCCCTCTGATTAAACTGAAGAGCAAGACGTGCTGCTCTGTTCTCGGTCAGCTGCAGCTTAACTAGGTCTTTCTTTGCAGATCTCGACCACATGACTGGACAATAATCAAGATAAGATAAAACTAGAGCCTGCAGGACTTGCTTTGTGGAGTGTGGTGTCAAAAAAGCAGAGCATCTCTTTGTGTGTGTGTCACAGTGAGTGCAGCAGCCCATCCAATCAACACGCTCCAATTAAGAACACTAAGAACAAGCCTTCCACCCATGGAACACCATTGTTCCTCACCATCGTGTTCCAGTCCATGGCTGTGGTGTTCAGACAATGGTCACATCATATATTGACTGTGTAGGAGCTGTTTTGGCCTGTTAATGTGTTGTGTTGGAGTTGTATGTCAAGGGTTATTTTTACTTGTTTTGTGCACTAGAGGGCACTATATTTTGGGGTCATGGGTCACTGGTCACGTGTGTATATATAGGTAACACAGGTGACCAGGAAGGGTTATCACAGGTGAGGAGAGCACATGCAGTTGTTACCGTATCACAGCTTATAGAATGCATCTCTCTGCACCTTTTATATAGGAATATGTGTTCTGGAGCAATTTATATTTTATATGCCAATAAATGAGAAATTCACCCCAAAAAGTTTAGAAAGCTGATGTTTGTGGACATGTTATGGACAGCTCTCTCCTGTGCCAGTGGAAGATCATAGGGAATCGCCACTACAGACTGTATCTACTGTTGGTGATACAACTGATGAAGGAATTTACCACACTATAATGTTAAAGCATTTTATATGAGGCTGTGCCCCCACCCACACCTTGCATGTAAACATGCATTGAGATTGATGTCTATGTGCGCTTGTGCGCCTGTGTGAGTGTGCCAGTGTGTGTGTGTGTGTGTGTGTGTGTGTGTGTGTGTGTGTGTGTGTGTGTGTGTGTGTGTGTGTGTGTGTGTGTGTGTGTGTGTGTGTGTGTGTGTGTGTGTGTGTGTGTGTGTGTGTGAGTGTGTATGCGCGTGTGTGCCTGTTTGAGTGTGTGTGTGAGTGTGTGAGCATGTGAGTGTGCTAGTGTGTATGTGCGTGATACTTGCATGCATGTGCACCTATCCCAAGAGAAAAAAATACAGTTCTTTATTTCTTTCAAACAGGAACACTGGAGGACAAATGGGCCCCAAAAGAGGGAAACAAATATTATTAAGTCCAGTGACTCTTTGAAAATCTAATTATTTTACCTGCAGTTGTCTACGTTGCTGCCGGCAACGGCACTGGATGTGTAGAATCCCCGCAGCTTATTAATTTCAATTATTTCTACGCAGCCGGTGTAGTTGGAGAAGGGTTGGGCTCCCTTAGGGAGACAGAAACAATACTTTATTAGACTGTTCCTTTCAATAAGATAGGTAACCAGGACACACATCACTACAATACTTTATTAGACTGTTGCTTTCAATAAGGTAGGTAAGCAGGACACACATCACTACAATACTTTATTAGACTGTTGCTTTCAATAAGGTAGGTAACCAGGACACACATCACTACAATACTTTATTAGACTGTTGCTTTCAATAAGGTAGGTAACCAGGACACACATCACTACAATACTTTATTAGACTGTTGCTTTCAATAAGGTAGGTAACCAGGACACACATCACTACAATACTTTATTAGACTGTTGCTTTCAATAAGGTAGGCTACCAGGACACACATCACTACAATACTTTATTAGACTGTTGCTTTCAATAAGGTAGGCTACCAGGACACACATCACTACAATACTTTATTAGACTGTTGCTTTCAATAAGGTAGGTAACCAGGACACACATCACTACAATACTTTATTAGACTGTTGCTTTCAATAAAGTAGGTAACCAGGACACACATCACTACAATACTTTATTAGACTGTTGCTTTCAATAAGGTAGGTAACCAGGACACACATCACTACAATACTTTATTAGACTGTTGCTTTCAATAAAGTAGGTAACCAGGACACACATCACTACAATACTTTATTAGACTGATGCTTTCAATAAGGTAGGTAACCAGGACACACATCACTACAATACTTTATTAGACTGTTGCTTTCAATAAGGTAGGTAACCAGGACACACATCACTACAATACTTTATTAGACTGTTGCTTTCAATAAAGTAGGTAACCAGGACACACATCACTACAATACTTTATTAGACTGATGCTTTCAATAAGGTAGGTAACCAGGACACACATCACTACAATACTTTATTAGACTGTTGCTTTCAATAAGGTAAGCTACCAGGACACACATCACTACAATACTTTATTAGACTGTTGCTTTCAATAAGGTAAGCTACCAGGACACACATCACTGAAAAGTAATATACTGTAGAACTGACTGATGTTGTCAACATATTGGAAGGAACCTAATAACCAAACCATCATCTTGTAGGAGTGTCACATTTTAGGCACAAGGATACTTGTATAACGTATCGATATAGTAGTACAAGACCCTCTTTAGAACCTTGTCCATTGCATGCATTACATTATCCCTGACATACATTACACTATCCCTGACATGTGTTACATTACCCCTGACATGTGTTACATTACCCCTGACATACGTTACATTATCCCTGACATACGTTACATTGTCCCTGACATATGCTACATTACCATATTGCATACATTACATTATCCCTGGCATAGATTACACTATCCCTGACATATGTTACATTATCCCTGACATGCATTACATTATCCTTGACATGCATTACATAATCCTTGACATACATTACATTATTCCTGACTCTGCTAATTCAATAACAGACACTTAGGGTTGAATGATGTTATACTGCAGCTATAGGGTGTGCCCCTCATTACCCCATACTCACTACATAGTGTACTTCTTACTTTTGCCAAGGACCCATTGGGCTGTATTCAAAAGTGGTGCACTATATAGGTAATATGGTGTTTTACACTATGCCTATGAAGAGTACTGGAGCAAATGGTATACAACAGGATTCTATGTATTACAATAGAAGTACCAGAAACTGCGTATTATGTTAAACACTTGGGTATTATGTATGTAGTAAATTCAATCGCACTCCAAGGAGAGGAGGTTGTGTCAGCAACAAAAGAAAGAGCATGCACAATGCCTACAAAAATTATAAAAATAAACACATTTACTGTTACAAAGTGGGATAAAATTAGATTTTATTTGGATTTGATAGGGATTAAATTATATAGTATATATAACATCTACACATATTACTACCGATATGTATTGTCAATAGGTATAGACCTCAGAAACCACACTAACTCACCTGATATGGCAGGTATCGACGAGGCAAGCCCCCTATAAACAGATGGCTCGTTCTCTGTATGGTGAGTGCTGACCAGTAGTTGCTGGGCTGGCTTCTGACTCTCTCATACCCAGACACGACCACCTCCGCTTCGCATGGCGCCAGTTGTTGTCTGTAACCAATGTCCACAAGAAATATGTTCACAAGAAAAATGTTCACAGGAAATACAGAGGTTCTCAATATACATTTCCAAACATTTCCAAATTTTAAAAAACTAAACTAAATGTCATATTGGAATAGTCTCTGTATTATTAGAAAACCAACATTTTTAAAGGGTTGTAATATGTTTGCTTAATGAACGTAAATATTCAAAACTAATGATGGTGTTTTACATAAATATCACCAATGGACATTATAAGACTAAACTGCCTTATTGTAATAGGTTTCTATTAGACTTGCCTGAGGAGTACACAATTACTTTAACAGCTTTACTAATGCTTATTTCATGACTGTTTTGCCTTCTTAATATTTTCACACAGAAAACAGGTTGAGCTGAGTGAAAAGGGTACTAATGAATAAGACCAGTGTTTCCAAGGATACCAGGTATACACTATATACACCAGGTATACACTATATATATACCAGGTATACACTATATATACCAGGTATACACTATATATAGACCAGGTATACACTATATATACACCAGGTATACACTATATATACACCAGGTATACACTATATATACCAGGTATACACTATATATACACCAGGTATACACTATATATACCAGGTATACACTATATATACACCAGGTATACACTATATATACACCAGGTATACACTATATATACACCAGGTATACACTATAAATACCAGGTATACACTATATATACCAGGTATACACTATATATACACCAGGTATACACTATATATACACCAGGTATACACTATATATACCAGGTATACACTATATATACACCAGGTATACACTATATATACACCAGGTATACACTATATATACACCAGGTATACACTATATATACCAGGTATACACTATATATACACCAGGTATACACTATATATACACCAGGTATACACTATAAATACCAGGTATACACTATATATACCAGGTATACACTATATATACACCAGGTATACACTATATATAGCAGGTATACACTATATATACCAGGTATACACTATATATACACCAGGTATACACTATATATACACCAGGTATACACTATATATACCAGGTATACACTATATATACAAAAGTATGTGGCAACCCCTTCAAATTTGTGGATTCGGCTATTTCAGCCACATCCATTGTTGACAGGTGTATAAAATTGAGCACACAGCCATGCAATCTCCATTGACAAACATTTGGCAGTAGATTGGCCTCTGCCCTGCTAGAGCTGCCCCCGGTCAACTGTAAGTGCTGTTGTTGTGAAGTGGAAATGTCTAGGAGCAACAACGGCTCAGATATGAATTGGTAGGACACACAAGCTCACAGAAAGGGACCGCTGAAAAGCGTAGTGTGTAAAAATGGTCTGTCCTTGGTTACAACACTCACTACCGAGTTCTAAACTGCCTCTGGAAGCTACGTCACAATAACCGTTCGTCGGGAGCTTCATGAAATGGGTTTTCATGGACCCAGCAGCTCAACACAAGCCTTGCATCACCATGCGCAATGCCAAGAGTCGGCTGGAGTGGTGTAAAGCTCGCCACCATTGGACTCAGTGGCGAGCAGTGGAAACACGTTCTCTGGAGTGATGATTCACACTTTACCATCTGGTAGTCTGATGGAACGAATGCTACCTGCCCACATGTATAGTGTTTTGGTGGAGGAGGAATAATGGTCTGGGGCTGTTTTCCATGGTTCGGGCTAGGCACCTTAGTTCCAGTGAATGGAAATCTTAAAGCTACAGCACACAATGACATTCTAGACTATTCTGGGCTTCCAACTTTGTGGCAACAGTTAGGGGAAAGCCCTTTCCAGTTTCAGCATGAAAATGCCCCCGTGCACAAAGTGAGGTCCATACAGAAAAGGTTTGTCAAGATAGTTGTGGAAGAACTTGACTGGTCTGCACAGAGCCCTGACCGTAACCCCATCGAACACCATTGAGATTAATTGGAACGCCGACTGCGAGCCAGGCCTAATCACCCAACATCAGTGCCCGACCTCACTAATGCTCGTGGCTGAATGGAAGAGTCCCTGCAGCAATGTTCCAACATCTAGTGGAAAGCCTTCCCAGAAGAGTGGAGACTGTTGTAGCAGCAAAGGGGGGACCAACTCCATATTAATGCCCATGATTTTGGAATGAGATGTTTGACGAGATGGTATCCACATACGTTTGGTCCTGTCGTGTATATTGTGTACTGCATTGAGTTGAATGTAGGATATTACCCCTCTGGACTAACGTTGTAGCTACGTGACACATGCTGCAATACATCAACTTTCATTTCAACTTCTGGCTTGTACAACCTAAATGATGTTGAAACTCCAGCACTTTGGTAATGTTGAACATCGTCCCACAATGTAATGGATATCTTATAAGTCATGTTTTGGGTGGAAAGAGCTTCATCAGGGTTGCAACAAGCACCAACATGGCCTGTTGACTTAAGAGTCACGATGTGAGATTGCAGTGGTTAGGTTGAAGCTGTGTTATAATTACCAGATGTTTTTATGTGGATGTGTTCCAAATGCCACCCTATTCCCTGTATAGGGCACTACTTTTGACCAGGGAATATAGGGAATAGGGTGCCATTTGGGACTCGGAAGTTTCGTTCCAATAGTATCTTTTCTCTTCCACTTGATTACAAATATGTCTCTGTTGATTGGATGCTCAACTGTGACAGAGTCACAAACAACATCCTCTCGTCTCCCTCCATCTTCAGCCAGCTATCCTCATTCATTTCAAAATGACACAGTTGGAGTGACATGTGAGAGGATATTGTAAGGCAAGCTTCCTCCGTCCATTCAGTCTGTCCGCCCCCCCCTCCTCTCAGTCACTCACTCAGTCACTCAGTCACTCAGTCACTCACTCACTCACTCACTCACTCACTCACTCACTCACTCACTCACTCACTCACTCACTCACTCACTCACTCACTCACTCACTCACTCACTCACTCACTCACTCACTCACTCCCTCCCCCTCTCTTTCCATCCCCCCACCCAGCCCCCTCCCCCTCTTTCACGTTCTCTCTCTTCAACTACAGGTGGTCATGCCTGCTGAGAGCAGCAAGGCTGACAGCATGGCTTGGAGGCTCATCATAACATTAAAGCACAAACACACAGGAGCAGCAACATGATGTCTCAGACCTAGCTAATGTAATGTACTTGCACATCGAACACAAACTGAACCATATCATCACATCTATTCCCCATCAATGCTCCCAATCTAACACATTTTACCATAAATTATGCCATTATAAATTGTTTATATATTCCCTATGTATAACAGAAATAGTACTGGTGATAGTTTATTTGGCAACCACTGACAAGGGTTACCCTCCTGAGACACTCTGGCACCTTCTATACATATGTCATCTAACCACATCCTCTCTACACATATGTCATCTAACCACATCCTCTATACCCATATGTCATCTAACCACATCCTCTATACCCATATGTCATCTAACCACATCCTCTCTACCCATATGTCATCTAACCACATCCTCTCTAGCCATATGTCATCTAACCACATCCTCTATACCCATATGTCATCTAACCACATCCTCTCTACCCATATGTCATCTAACCACATCCTCTCTACCCATATGTCATCTAACCACATCCTCTCTACCCATATGTCATCTGACTACATCCTCTCTAGCCATATGTCATCTAACCACATCCTCTCTACCCATATGTCATCTAACCACATCCTCTCTACCCATATGTCATCTAACCACATCCTCTCTACCCATATGTCATCTAACCACATCCTCTCTACCCATATGTCATCTAACCACATCCTCAATACCCATATGTCATCTAACCACATCCTCTCTACCCATATGTCATCTAACCACATCCTCAATACCCATATGTCATCTAACCACATCCTCTCTACCCATATGTCATCTAACCACATCCTCAATACCCATATGTCATCTAACCACATCCTCAATACCCATATGTCATCTAACCACATCCTCAATACCCATATGTCATCTAACCACATCCTCAATACCCATATGTCATCTAACCACATCCTCAATACCCATATGTCATCTAACCACATCCTCTCTACCCATATGTCATCTAACCACATCCTCAATACCCATATGTCATCTAACCACATCCTCTCTACCCATATGTCATCTAACCACATCCTCTCTACCCATATGTCATCTAACCACATCCTCAATACCCATATGTCATCCGACTACATCCTCTCTAGCCATATGTCATCTAACCACATCCTCTCTACCCATATGTCATCTAACCACATCCTCTCTACCCATATGTCATCTAACCACATCCTCTCTAGCCATATGTCATCTAACCACATCCTCTCTAGCCATATGTCATCTGACTACATTCTGTCTACTAATCAGTCATCCGACCACATCCAAACATCATTCTCACATGATTCAGCAGGCATTAAGGCATGAATTGCCTTGCTAGAGCCTAAACAGTAGCAGGGCATGATATTCACAATCTTATTTATATTATAGACATGTCAGTTCTGTTCCAATATCCACACTAATATACCACATAGAATTCATGTCAGTATATTGCCTCATACTAAGTAGTATGCTAGTGAACATGTTGAAGAGAAATGGATCTTAAGCACGTACAAAATCCTAACATATTGTACAAATGCACATAATAATTTGTAACATTTCATACGAATTGGTTATCACTGTACACAATAGTGCACAATTTTATGGGACCCGTATTGACTCGTGAGTGCATCTCACACCCGTATATATCCTCGTTATTGTTGTGTCATTATCTTGTGTTACTTTTCTATATTTTTTTGTATATGTTTTTTTTAAACTTTAGTTTATTTTGTAAATATGTTCATAACTATTTCTTGAACTGTATTGTTGGTTAAGGGCTTGCAAGTAACCATTTCACCATGTAAGGTCCACACCTGTTGTATTTGGCGCAGGTGACAAATAAAATTAGATTTTGATTTGATTTGATAATGAAATATTGAACTAAAGTTAAGCATTAAGGATAGTAAATCAATGTGTTTTTAACATGGCACAGTTACTCAGGGATCATTTCATGTCTCAATCAAGGCTCAAAGTAATGAAACAGATGCTGTCATGATATGTAAGGATGAACTTCAGATACAGCAGGTATCATGACTGATATGTAAGGATGGACTTCAGATACAGCAGGTATCATGACTGATATGTAAGGATGGACTTCAGATACAGCAGGTATCATGACTGATATGTAAGGATGAACTTCAGATACAGCAGGTATCATGACTGATATGTAAGGATGGACTTCAGATACAGCAGGTATCATGACTGATATGTAAGGATGGACTTCAGATACAGCAGGTATCATGACTGATATGTAAGGATGGACTTCAGATACAGCAGGTATCATGACTGATATGTAAGGATGGACTTCAGATACAGCAGGTATCATGACTGATATGTAAGGATGAACTTCAGATACAGCAGGTCATGACTGATATGTAAGGATGGACTTCAGATACAGCAGGTCATGACTGATATGTAAGGATGGACTTCAGATACAGCAGGTATCATGACTGATATGTAAGGATGGACTTCAGATACAGCAGGTATCATGACTGATATGTAAGGATGGACTTCAGATACAGCAGGTATCATGACTGATATGTAAGGATGGACTTCAGATACAGCAGGTATCATGACTGATATGTAAGGATGGACTTCAGATACAGCAGGTATCATGACTGATATGTAAGGATGGACTTCAGATACAGCAGGTATCATGACTGATATGTAAGGATGGACTTCAGATACAGCAGGTATCATGACTGATATGTAAGGATGAACTTCAGATACAGCAGGTATCATGACTGATATGTAAGGATGGACTTCAGATACAGCAGGTATCATGACTGATATGTAAGGATGGACTTCAGATACAGCAGGTATCATGACTGATATGTAAGGATGAACTTCAGATACAGCAGGTATCATGACTGATATGTAAGGATGGACTTCAGATACAGCAGGTATCATGACTGATATGTAAGGATGGACTTCAGATACAGCAGGTATCATGACTGATATGTAAGGATGGACTTCAGATACAGCAGGTATCATGACTGATATGTAAGAATGGACTTCAGATACAGCAGGTATCATGACTGATATGTAAGGATGGACTTCAGATACAGCAGGTATCATGACTGATATGTAAGGATGGACTTCAGATACAGCAGGTATCATGACTGATATGTAAGGATGAACTTCAGATACAGCAGGTATCATGACTGATATGTAAGGATGGACTTCAGATACAGCAGGTATCATGACTGATATGTAAGGATGGACTTCAGATACAGCAGGTATCATGACTGATATGTAAGGATGGACTTCAGATACAGCAGGTATCATGACTGATATGTAAGGATGGACTTCAGATACAGCAGGTATCATGACTGATATGTAAGGATGAACTTCAGATACAGCAGGTATCATGACTGATATGTAAGGATGGACTTCAGATACAGCAGGTATCATGACTGATATGTAAGGATGAACTTCAGATACAGCAGGTCATGACTGATATGTAAGGATGGACTTCAGATACAGCAGGTATCATGACTGATATGTAAGGATGGACTTCAGATACAGCAGGTCATGACTGATATGTAAGGATGAACTTCAGATACAGCAGGTGTCATGTCATGTAGACTGATATGTTAATTAAAAGTGTATCTGATAATTTTGACTCTGATGGTATGGAGATTTTAGAAAAAGGTCTCATGTCTTTCAAATGCAGTACATAATCTACATGATTCTATATGTGGATTTATCTCTGTCCCAACAGTCCTTTACAATAAGCTATTTCAACTATTTAGGGTGCCATGAGAATAAACCAATCACTATCCTGCTCCATAAACAGCAGCAAACAACAAAAGGCCGGCCGATGAGACAGGGAAGCAGAGTCACATTTAACCTCAAGGTATTTTTATTCCACTTTCCTCTGGGCACATATACCATTTTATTTTATTATACCCTTCCATTTCCCCTCTCCCCTCCCCACTTACCTGCCCTCTCCCCTCCCCTCACCCCTCCCCACTTACCTGCCCTCTCCCCTCCCCTCACCCCTCCCCACTTACCTGCCCTCTCCCCTCCCCTCACCCCTCCCCACTTACCTGCCCTCTCCCCTCCCCTCACCCCTCCCCTCATCCCTCCCCTCTCCCCTCTAACCTCCCATCTCCTCTCCCCTCCCCACTTACCTGCCCTCTCCCCTCCCCACTTACCTCCCCTCTAACCTCCCATCTCCTCTCCCCTCCCATCTCCTCTCCCCTCCCCACTTACCTCCCCTCTCCCCTCCCCTCTCCTCTCCCCTCTCCCCTCCCCACTCACCTCCCCTCTCCCCTCCCCCCTTCCTTCCCCTCTTCCCTCCCCTCTCCCCTCCCCACTTACCTCCCCTCTTCCCTCCCCTCTTCCCTCCCTTCTTCCTTCCCCTCTCCTTTCCCCTCTTCCCTCCCCTCTCCCCTCCCCACTTACCTCCCCTCTCCCCTTACCTCCCCTCTCCCCTCCCCTCTTCCTTCCCCTCTTCCCTCCCCTCTCCCCTCCCCACTTACTTCCCCTCTCCCCTCCCCACTTACTTCCCCTCTCCCCTCTTCCCTCCCCTCTTCCTTCCCTTCTTCCTGCCCCTCTTTCTGCCCTTCTTCTCTCCCCTCCCCTCTTCCTTCCCCTCGCCTCTTCCCTCCCCTCTTCCTTCTCCTTTTCCTCTCCCCTCTTCCCTCCCCTCTTCCTTCCCCTCGCCTCTTCCCTCCCCTCTTCCCTCCCCTCTTCCCTCCCCTCTTCCTTCTCCTTTTCCTCTCCCCTCCCCTCTTCCTTCCCCTCCCCTCTTCCCCTCTTCCCTCGCCTCTTCCCCCCCCTCTTCCTTCCTCTCGCCTCTTCCCTCCCCTCTTCCTTCCCCTCTTCCTTCCCCTCTTCCCTCCCCTCTTCCTTCCCCTCTTCCTTCCCCTTCCCTCTTCAGACACCTTGTGCGTATTGGAGTCGGACAGCCAGCCTGCTCTGGATTGGAGCCTGAGCCATCACTGAGCCGAGCCGTGAGGATCCACTGGGAGATTTCCAAAGCTAATTCAGCCCCTTTTCCAAACAACAGGGGAGAGGAGATAATTACCTGATTCTGGGATAACTATGTGCAGCTGGAGGGTACTCTGTCCACAGATGTGCTTCCCCTTCCTCCCTCTTTCATTACATCCCTCCCTCCCTGGTGCCTACTGATACCCCCCCGTCGAGGGAAGGGATGGAAGGATGGAGAGAGGGAGGGAGGTCTAGGAAGCAATCAACCCTGATTTGTTAAACCTGTCATTTGCAGGCTGGCTGTGTGGGGTTTGGTGGCTGTGGCACAACTATCGGGGTGAGAGAGAAGAGAGAGAGACCCGGGGCTACCTAAGTCCTTCCTCCAGAGTCGGCGTGGAAAGAGAGAGATGGAGGATGTGGAGGAGGGAGGGAGGGAGGATGTGGAGGAGGGAGGGAGGTGGTTAATTTAGGATCGCTCTGCCAGAGAAAAAGGACTGCCTGGCCTCTAGCCAGAGGGCACCAGGCCCCTCAGACAGACAGAGTCCTTGAGAAGCATTACAAATGGCATCCTATTCCCAATTTAGTGCACTACTTTTGTCAAAAGTACGGGACTTTGTAGGGAATAGAGTTCCATTTGGGACACCACCCTTCAGAAGCCATGCAGCCACAGCCTCTGGGGATTTCTGTTAAACATATTGAAATTTGTCTTGGACGGGAAGATCTATTAAAAGGTTAAAACGTTATAATGAAGCAGGCTGGTGGACAGGTGGGTGAAGCAGTGATGTTGGGGATGGATAGAGGGAAGGAGGGAGGGATGGAGGCCCATCCTTGTCCCAGTGGTGGCTCTATCTCTGGATCAGACAGAGATGGAGGCTGTGGTCATCAGCCCATCACTAAACATTTGCTTTAGTCGAGGTGAAGCTTGGAGACCTGTTTTCTCCTCTCCCTCCCCGTGTCTCTACACTGGTTATGCCAGTTCTCCCTCATTCCCTCCCTCTGTGTCTACACTGGTCATGACAGCTCTCCCTCATTCCCTCCCTCCCTGTGTCTCTACACTAGTTATGCCAGCTCTCCCTCATTCCCTCCCTCTGTCTCTACACTGGTTATGCCAGCTCTCCCTCATTCCCTCCCTCCCTGTGTCTCTACACTAGTTATGCCAGCTCTCCCTAATTCCCTCCCTCTGTCTCTACACTGGTTATGCCAGCTCTCCCTCATTCCCTCCCTCCCTGTGTCTCTACACTAGTTATGCCAGCTCTCCCTCATTCCCTCTCTCTGTCTCTACACTAGTTATGCCAGCTCTCCCTCATTCCCTCCCTCTGTGTCTACACTGGTTATGCCAGCTCTCCCTCATTCCCTCCCTCTGTGTCTCTACACTAGTTATGCCAGCTCTCCCTCATTCCCTCCCTCTCTCTGTCTCTACACTAGTTATGACAGCTCTCCCTCTCCCCTCTCTCTCTCTCTACACTAGTTATGCCAGCTCTCCCTCATTCCCTCCCTCTCTCTGTCTCTACACTAGTTATGCCAGCTCTCCCTCTCCCCTCTCTCTGTCTCTACACTAGTTATGCCAGCTCTCCCTCATTCCCTCCCTCTCTCTGTCTCTACACTAGTTATGCCAGCTCTCCCTCTCCCCTCTCTCTGTCTCTACACTAGTTATGCCAGCTCTCCCTCTCCCCTCTCTCTGTCTCTACACTAGTTATGCCAGCTCTCCCTCTCCCCTCTCTCTGTCTCTACACTGGTTATGCCAGCTCTCCCTCATTCCCTCCCTCTCTCTGTCTCTACACTAGTTATGCCAGCTCTCCCTCTTCCCTCCCTCTGTCTCTACACTAGTTATGCCAGCTCTCCCTCTTCCCTCCCTCTGTCTCTACACTGGTTATGCCAGCTCTCCCTCTTCCCTCCCTCTCTCTGTCTCTACACTAGTTATGCCAGCTCTCCCTCTTCCCTCCCTCTGTCTCTACACTGGTTATGCCAGCTCTCCCTCATCCCTCCCTCTCTCTGTCTCTACACTAGTTATGCCAGCTCTCCCTCTTCCCTCCCTCTCTCTGTTTCTACACTAGTTATGCCAGCTCTCCCTCATTCCCTCCCTCCCTCCCTCTGTCTCTACACTAGTTATGCCAGCTCTCCCTCTCCCCTCTCTCTGTCTCTACACTAGTTATGCCAGCTCTCCCTCTTCCCTCCCTCTGTCTCTACACTAGTTATGCCAGCTCTCCCTCATTCCCTCCCTCTCTCTGTCTCTACACTAGTTATGCCAGCTCTCCCTCTTCCCTCCCTCTGTCTCTACACTAGTTATGCCAGCTCTCCCTCATTCCCTCCCTCCCTCTGTCTCTACACTAGTTATGCCAGCTCTCCCTCTCCCCTCTCTCTCTCTCTACACTAGTTATGCCAGCTCTCCCTCATTCCCTCCCTCTCTCTGTCTCTACACTAGTTATGCCAGCTCTCCCTCTCCCCTCTCTCTGTCTCTACACTAGTTATGCCAGCTCTCCCTCATTCCCTCCCTCTCTCTGTCTCTACACTAGTTATGCCAGCTCTCCCTCTCCCCTCTCTCTGTCTCTACACTAGTTATGCCAGCTCTCCCTCTCCCCTCTCTCTGTCTCTACACTAGTTATGCCAGCTCTCCCTCTCCCCTCTCTCTGTCTCTACACTGGTTATGCCAGCTCTCCCTCATTCCCTCCCTCTCTCTGTCTCTACACTAGTTATGCCAGCTCTCCCTCTTCCCTCCCTCTGTCTCTACACTAGTTATGCCAGCTCTCCCTCTTCCCTCCCTCTGTCTCTACACTGGTTATGCCAGCTCTCCCTCTTCCCTCCCTCTCTCTGTCTCTACACTAGTTATGCCAGCTCTCCCTCTTCCCTCCCTCTGTCTCTACACTGGTTATGCCAGCTCTCCCTCATCCCTCCCTCTCTCTGTCTCTACACTAGTTATGCCAGCTCTCCCTCTTCCCTCCCTCTCTCTGTTTCTACACTAGTTATGCCAGCTCTCCCTCATTCCCTCCCTCCCTCTGTCTCTACACTAGTTATGCCAGCTCTCCCTCTCCCCTCTCTCTGTCTCTACACTAGTTATGCCAGCTCTCCCTCTTCCCTCCCTCTGTCTCTACACTAGTTATGCCAGCTCTCCCTCTTCCCTCCCTCTCTCTCTACACTAGTTATGCCAGCTCTCCCTCTTCCCTCCCTCTGTCTCTACACTAGTTATGCCAGCTCTCCCTCTTCCCTCCCCTGTCTCTAATCAGAAACTGTGGATTGATGGCAGCATTCACGCAAAACGGAAACCGCAAACCACTGCATTTAATCATGGCAAGGCTCCTGGAAACATGACCGAATACAAACAGTGTAGTTATTCCTTCCTCAAGGCAATCAAACAAGCAAAGCGTCAGTATAGAGACAAAGTGGAGTCGCAATTCAACGGATTCAGACACGAGACATATGTGGCAGGGTCTACAGTCAATCACGGATTACAAAAAGAAAACCAGCCCCGTCGCAGACATCGACGTCTTGCACCCAGACAAACTAAACAACTTCTCTGCACGCTTTGAGGACAACACAGTGCCACCGACACGGCCCGCTACCATAGACTGTGGGCTCTCCTTCTCCATGTCCGACATGAGTAAAACATTTAAACGTGTTAACCCTCGTAAGGCTGCCGGCCCAGACGGCATCCCTAGCCGCCTCCTCAGAACATGCGCAGACCAGCTGGCTGGTGTGTTTACGGACATAGTCAATCAATCCCAGTCTGTTGTCCCCACATGCATTTTTATTGACATATTATTATTCCATCCCCTTACATTGTGTGTGTATAACATAATCATTGTGAATTTGTTAAATTCCTTGTTAGATATCACTGCATTGTCAGAACTAGAATCACAAACATTTCGCTCCAGTCGCAATAACATCCGTTAACAATGTGTATGTGACCAATACAATTTGATTTGATTATGCCAGCCCTCCCTCCCTCTGTCTCTACACGGGTTATGCCAGCCCTCCCTCCCTCTGTCTCTACACTGGTTATTCCAGCTCTCCCTCTTCCCTCCTTCTCTCTCTACACTGGTTATGCCAGCTCTCCCTCTTCCCTCCTTCTCTCTCTACACTGGTTATTCCAGCTCTCCCTCTCTCTCTCTCTACACTGGTTATGCCAGCCCTCCCTCTCTCTCTCTCTACACTGGTTATGCCAGCCCTCCCTCTCTCTCTCTACACTGGTTATGCCAGCTCTCCCTCTCTCTCTCTCTACACTGGTTATGCCAGCCCTCCCTCTCTCTCTACACTGGTTATGCCAGCCCTCCCTCTCTCTCTCTCTACACTGGTTATGCCAGCCCTCCCTCTCTCTCTCTACACTGGTTATTCCAGCTCTCTCTCTCTGTCTCTACACTGGTTATTCCAGCTCTCCCTCTTCCCTCCTTCTCTCTCTACACTGGTTATTCCAGCCCTCCCTCTCTCTCTCTCTACACTGGTTATTCCAGCCCTCCCTCTCTCTCCCTCTACACTGGTTATTCCAGCTCTCCCTCTCTCTCTCTCTACACTGGTTATGCCAGCCCTCTCTCTCTCTCTCTACACTGGTTATGCCAGCTCTCCCTCTCTCTCTCTCTACACTGGTTATTCCAGCTCTCTCTCTCTGTCTCTACACTGGTTATGCCAGCTCTCCCTCATTCCATCCCTGTGTCTCTACACTGGTTATGCCAGCTCTCCCTCTCTCTGTCTCTACACTAGTTATGCCAGCTCTCCCTCATTCCATCCCTGTGTCTCTACACTGGTTATGCCAGCTCTCCCTCTCTCTGTCTCTACACTAGTTATGCCAGCTCTCCCTCATTCCATCCCTGTGTCTCTACACTGGTTATGCCAGCTCTCCCTCTCTCTGTCTCTACACTAGTTATGCCAGCTCTCCCTCATTCCATCCCTGTGTCTCTACACTGGTTATGCCAGCTCTCCCTCTCTCTGTCTCTACACTAGTTATGCCAGCTCTCCCTCATTCCATCCCTGTGTCTCTACACTGGTTATTCCAGCTCTCCCTCTTCCCTCTCTCTCTCTCTCTACACTGGTTATGCCAGCTCTCCCTCTCTCAGTCTCTACACTGGTTATGCCAGCTCTCCCTCTCTCTGTCTCTACACTAGTTATGCCAGCTCTCCCTCTCTCTGTCTCTACACTGGTTATGCCAGCTCTCCCTCTCTCAGTCTCTACACTGGTTATGCCAGCTCTCCCTCTCTCTGTCTCTACACTGCTTATGCCAGCTCTCCCTCTCTCTGTCTCTACACTGGTTATGCCAGCTCTCCCTCTCCCTGTCTCTACACTAGTTATGCCAGCTCTCCCTCTCTCTGTCTCTACACTGGTTATGCCAGCTCTCCCTCTCTCTGTCTCTACACTAGTTATGCCAGCTCTCCCTCATTCCATCCCTGTGTCTCTACACTGGTTATGCCAGCTCTCCCTCTCTCTGTCTCTACACTAGTTATGCCAGCTCTCCCTCATTCCATCCCTGTGTCTCTACACTGGTTATTCCAGCTCTCCCTCTTCCCTCTCTCTCTCTCTACACTGGTTATGCCAGCTCTCCCTCTCTCAGTCTCTACACTGGTTATGCCAGCTCTCCCTCTCTCTGTCGCTACACTAGTTATGCCAGCTCTCCCTCTCTCTGTCTCTACACTGGTTATGCCAGCTCTCCCTCTCAGTCTCTACACTGGTTATGCCAGCTCTCCCTCTCTCTGTCTCTACACTGGTTATGCCAGCTCACCCTCTCTCTGTCTCTGCACTGGTTATGCCAGCTCTCCCTCCCTGTCTCTACACTAGTTATGCCAGCTCTCCCTCTCTCTGTCTCTACACTGGTTATGCCAGCTCTCCCTCTCTCTGTCTCTACACTGGTTATGCCAGCTCTCCCTCTCTCTGTCTCTACACTAGTTATGCCAGCTCTCCCTCATTCCATCCCTGTGTCTCTACACTGGTTATGCCAGCTCTCCCTCTCTCTGTCTCTACACTAGTTATGCCAGCTCTCCCTCTTCCCTCTCTGTGTCTCTACACTGGTTATGCCAGCTCTCCCTCTTCCCTCTCTGTGTCTCTACACTGGTTATGCCAGCTCTCCCTCCCCCTCTCTCTGTCTCCACACTGGTTATGCCAGCTCTCCCTCTCTCTGTCTCTACACTGCTTATGCCAGCTCTCCCTCTCTCTGTCTCTACACTGGTTATGCCAGCTCTCCCTCTCCCTGTCTCTACACTAGTTATGCCAGCTCTCCCTCTCTCTGTCTCTACACTGGTTATGCCAGCTTTCCCTCTCTCTGTCTCTACACTGGTTATGCCAGCTCTCCCTCTCTCTGTCTCTACACTAGTTATGCCAGCTCTCCCTCATTCCATCCCTGTGTCTCTACACTGGTTATGCCAGCTCTCCCTCTCTCTGTCTCTACACTAGTTATGCCAGCTCTCCCTCATTCCATCCCTGTGTCTCTACACTGGTTATTCCAGCTCTCCCTCTTCCCTCTCTCTTTCTCTACACTGGTTATGCCAGCTCTCCCTCTCTCAGTCTCTACACTGGTTATGCCAGCTCTCCCTCTCTCTGTCGCTACACTAGTTATGCCAGCTCTCCCTCTCTCTGTCTCTACACTGGTTATGCCAGCTCTCCCTCTCTCAGTCTCTACACTGGTTATGCCAGCTCTCCCTCTCTCTGTCTCTACACTGGTTATGCCAGCTCTCCCTCTCTCTGTCTCTACACTGGTTATGCCAGCTCTCCCTCTCCCTGTCTCTACACTAGTTATGCCAGCTCTCCCTCTCTCTGTCTCTACACTGGTTATGCCAGCTCTCCCTCTCTCTGTCTCTACACTGGTTATGCCAGCTCTCCCTCTCTCTGTCTCTACACTAGTTATGCCAGCTCTCCCTCATTCCATCCCTGTGTCTCTACACTGGTTATGCCAGCTCTCCCTCTCTCTGTCTCTACACTAGTTATGCCAGCTCTCCCTCTTCCCTCTCTGTGTCTCTACACTGGTTATGCCAGCTCTCCCTCTTCCCTCTCTGTGTCTCTACACTGGTTATGCCAGCTCTCCCTCCCCCTCTCTCTGTCTCCACACTGGTTATGCCAGCTCTCCCTCTCTCTGTCTCTGGTTATGCCAGCTCTCCCTCCCCCTCTCTCTGTCTCCACACTGGTTATGCCAGCTCTCCCTCCCCCTCTCTCTGTCTCTACACTGGTTATGCCAGCTCTCCCCTCTCTCTGTCTCTGGTTATGCCAGCTCTCCCTCTCCCCTCTCTCTGTCTCTACACTGGCTGCTGCCAGGGCGTAATGATGGATTTGTGCTGCTGTTGCATTTTCAAGTGATGCTAGTTTTTATTCAATTGAAAAACAGACATGACAGACTAATACACTTAAAATGAGGAATTGGCATCAAGTCACAGCCAGCAGCCCTTAGCCTGAAATGAGAAACATTTTGAAACTGCAGGGCCACTTGTATTACTTTAGAGCGCTGATCAGTTTATCATTTTGAAACTGCCTAACTCTTGTCATTCACTGGAGATATTGTATTTTGACACCCTAAAACAACTTAGGAACATATTGGGCATGTCAATCGGTACAAATTCATTTCTCAAGCTAATTCTATGAGGCTTATGATTGTATTTACCATGTCATTACAGGTTTGTAAACCATTTTGGTGGTTCTTTAGGCCTACAGGTATAATGCTTCGTTAACACCTGTTTTAACCATGTACCAGCCTCTATGCAGTAGGCTTATGTTTTCATTAAAGGCCCAGTGCAGTCAAAAACTGAATTTGTCTGTGTTTTATATACATTTCCACACTATGAGGTTGGAATAAGACTGTTAAATTGTGAAAATGATGATAATGCCCTTTTAGTGTAAGAGTTGTTTGAAAAGATCGCCTGAAATTTCAGCCTGTTTTGGTGGGATGGAGTTTTGGCCTGCCTGGTGACATCACCAAGTGTAAATGAGTTAATAGACCAACAGGAAAGAGAGTTCCAAACCTCTCTGCCTATAACAGCTGGATTTCAGTGTCCCCTCCCCACTCAGACCACTCCCAGGCAGTCCTAGCTAAATTATTGCTTGAGAAATTGCTCTTTGCTAAGAATTTGAATTGAAAACAAATCACAGTAAGGTACTTAATTGTTACCAAGAAATGATTTGATATTTAGATTAAAACAGCTTCATTGGATCTTTAGGAGGTGGTTTCCCAGACATAGATTAAACCTAGTCCTGATTCTCCATTCAAAGCACTTTGTTGTCCGGGACTAGGTTTATTCTGTTTCGGGGAAAGCGGCCCAACATCCCTAAGAAAGTAAACCCACCTGACGTAGACGATGTATGGATTGCCGTCATCAACACGGATGGATGTATTGATCCTTCTGATCCCTTCCTCTCGGTTACAGGAGAAGACATACTGAAACACAGTACAGAGAAGAAACAGTCTGCATGGTGCATCAGAACAGGGTGATGATAATAGTCTGCTACATGGTGCATCAGAACAGGGTGATGATAATAGTCTGCTACATCAGAACAGGGTGATGATAATAGTCTGCTACATCAGAACAGGGTGATGATAATAGTCTGCTACATGGTGCATCAGAACAGGGTGATGATAATAGTCTGCTACATCAGAACAGGGTGATGATAATAGTCTGCTACATCAGAACAGGGTGATGATAATAGTCTGCTACATGGTGCATCAGAACAGGGTGATGATAATAGTCTGCTACATCAGAACAGGGTGATGATAATAGTCTGCTACATCAGAACAGGGTGATGATAATAGTCTGCTACATGGTGCATCAGAACAGGGTGATGATAATAGTCTGCTACATCAGAACAGGGTGATGATAATAGTCTGCTACATCAGAACAGGGTGATGATAATAGTCTGCTACATGGTGCATCAGAACAGGGTGATGATAATAGTCTGCTACATCAGAACAGGGTGATGATAATAGTCTGCTACATCAGAACAGGGTGATGATAATAGTCTGCTACATGGTGCATCAGAACAGGGTGATGATAATAGTCTGCTACATCAGAACAGGGTGATGATAATAGTCTGCTACATGGTGCATCAGAACAGGGTGATGATAATAGTCTGCTACATGGTGCATCAGAACAGGGTGATGATAATAGTCTGCTACATCAGAACAGGGTGATGATAAGAGTCTGCTACATCAGAACAGGGTGATGATAATAGTCTGCTACATGGTGCATCAGAACAGGGTGATGATAATAGTCTGCTACATGGTGCATCAGAACAGGGTGATGATAATAGTCTGCTACATCAGAACAGGGTGATGATAATAGTCTGCTACATCAGAACAGGGTGATGATAATAGTCTGCTACATCAGAACAGGGTGATGATAATAGTCTGCTACATCAGAACAGGGTGATGATAATAGTCTGCTACATGGTGCATCAGAACAGGGTGATGATAATAGTCTGCTACATGGTACATCAGAACAGGGTGATGATAATAGTCTGCTACATCAGAACAGGGTGATGATAATAGTCTGCTACATCAGAACAGGGTGATGATAATAGTCTGATACATCAGAACAGGGTGATGATAATAGTCTGCTACATGGTACATCAGAACAGGGTGATGATAATAGTCTGCTACATCAGAACAGGGTGATGATAATACTCTGCTACATGGTGCATCAGAACAGGGTGATGATAATAGTCTGCTACATGGTACATCAGAACAGGGTGATGATAATAGTCTGCTACATCAGAACAGGGTGATGATAATAATCTGCTACATGGTGCATCAGAACAGGGTGATGATAATAGTCTGATACATGGTACATCAGAACAGGGTGATGATAATAGTCTGATACATCAGAACAGGGTGATGATAATAGTCTGCTACATCAGAACAGGGTGATGATAATAGTCTGCTACATGGTACATCAGAACAGGGTGATGATAATAGTCTGCTACATCAGAACAGGGTGATGATAATAGTCTGCTACATGGTGCATCAGAACAGGGTGATGATAATAGTCTGATACATCAGAACAGGGTGATGATAATAGTCTGCTACATGGTGCATCAGAACAGGGTGATGATAATAGTCTGCTACATCAGAACAGGGTGATGATAATAGTCTGCTACATGGTACATCAGAACAGGGTGATGATAATAGTCTGCTACATCAGAACAGGGTGATGATAATAGTCTGCTACATGGTGCATCAGAACAGGGTGATGATAATAGTCTGATACATGGTACATCAGAACAGGGTGATGATAATAGTCTGCTACATAGTGCATCAATTGTTTGAGAAAAAACATAGCACAAAGCACTATGGTCCACAAAACATGCACAATCCTAGGCTGCATCAGCTGATTTCGGCAGTAGAGTACTGTAAACAACAATGAAACAGAAAATAATCAAAGACTTCATAGAGACTAGAAACATAGAGGCTGTGTCCCAAACATAACCCTATGTAGTCTGTTGACCAGAGCCCATAGGGCCTCCCATAGCAGATATAGAGAATAGGGTGCCATTTAGGACAAAACCTTTATCTTTCAAGTTTCAAGTTGTTGAGTCTCATGAGCCCTGGTCAAAAGAAGTGCACTATATAGGGAATAGGGTGCCATTTGGTACTCAGGAAAAAGCCTCACCTGTAGCATTCCCTCCTGGATGAAGAGTTTCATGAAAAAGAAGCCCCTGGTCACTGCTCCTTGGTCAACGTACAGGATGGTCCCCTGGGCCTCCTGGGTCTGAAACCTCACAGTGATGTTGTTGTTGGCACCAAGGTCTATGCCCTCAAACTCCAAGTAGGAATTACCAGAGTACTGGACGTAGCTGGAGTCTGGAGATGGGAAAAGGGGGTGGGAGAGAGACGGGGAGATGACGAGCAACTTAGAAAAGTGTAATATTTCATAAAACACCCTCACAGTACAGAGCACTGAGAAATTGGCTATTGTGTCGAATGTATTAATCTATAGAAGTGATGATTTTTTCTCCTAAATATTGTCTGTATCTTATGGGGAGGCAGGTAGCCTAGTGGTTAGAGCGTTGGGCCAGTAACTGAAAGGTTGCTAGATCGAATCCCCGAGCTGACAAGGTAAACATATGCAGTTCTGCCCCTGAACAAGGCAGTTAACCCTATTCTAGGCTGGCATTGTAAATAATAATTTGTTCTTAACTGACTTCATGAGTTAATATAAATCAATACCTTGTTGAAACAGTTGAAGTTGAAAGTTTACATACACCTTAGCCAAATACATTTAAACTCAGTTTTTCACAATTCCTGACATTTAATCCTAGTAAAAATTCCCTGTTTTAGGCCAGTTAGGATCACCACTTTATTTTAAGAATGTGAAATGTCAGAATAATAGTAGAGCGAATGATTTATTTCAGCTTTGATTTATTTCATCACATTCAGAAGTGGGTCAGAAGTTTACATACATACACTCAATTAGTATTTGGTAGCATGGCCTTTAAATTGTTTAACTTGGGTCAAACGTTTCGGGTAGCCTCCAACAAGCTTCCCACAATAAGTTGGGTGAATTTTTCCCATTCCTCCTGGTGCAACTGAGTCAGGTTTGTAGGCCTCCTTGCTCACACATGCTTTTTCAGTTCTGAAAAACAAATAGAACAAATGTTCTATAAGATTGAGATCAGGGCTTTGTGAGGGCCACTCCAATACATTGACTTTGTTGTCCTTAAGCCATTTTGCCACAACTTTGGAAGCATGCTTGGGGTCATTGTCCACTTGGAAGACCCATTTGCGACCAAGCTTTAACCTCCTGACTGATCTTGAGATGTTGCTTCAATATATGCACAACATTTTTCCTCCCTCATTATGCCATCTATTTTGTGAAGTGCACCAGTCCCTCCTGCAGCAAAGCACCCCACAACATGATGCTGCCACCCCTGTGCTTCACGGCTTGCTAGCCTCCCCATTTTTCCTCCAAACATCAGACCAGAGGACAGTTGTCCAAATAGTACAATCTTTGTCCCCATGTGCAGTTGCAAACGATAGTCTGGCTTTTTTATGGCGGTTGTGGAGCAGTGTCTTCTTCCTTGCTGAGCGGCCTTTCAGATTGTGTCGATATAGGACTCGTTTTACTGTAGATATAGATACTTTGTACCTGTTTCCTCCAGCATCTTCACAAGGTCCATTGCTGTTGTTCTGAGATTAATTTGCACTTTTCGCACCAAAGTACATTCATCTCTAGGAGACAGAAAGCGTCTCCTTCCTGAGCGGTATGACGGCTGCGTGGTATCATGGTGTTTATACTTGCTATTGTTTGTACAGATGAACGCAGTACCTTCAGGCGTTTGGAAATTGCTCCCAGGGATGAACCAGAGTTGTGGAGGTCTACAATTCTTTTCTGAGGTCTTGGCTGATTTCTTTTGATTTTCCCATGATGTCAAGCAAAGAGGCATTGAGTTTGAAGGTAGGCCTTGAAATGCATACACAGATACACCTCCAATTGACTCAAATGATGTCAATTGGCCTATCGGAAGCTTTTAAAGCCATGACATAATTTTCTGGAATTTTCCAAGTTGTTTAAAGGCACAGTCAACTTAGTGAACTTCTGACCCACTGGAATTGTGATACAGTGAATTATAAGTGAAATAATCTGTCTGTAAACAATAGTTGGAAAAATGATTTGTGTTATGCACAAAGTAGATGTCCTAACTGACTTATCAAAACTATAGTCTGTTGACATTACATTTGTGGAGTGGTTGAAAAATGAGTTTTAATGACTCAAACCTAAGTGTATATGTAAACTTCTGACTTCAACTTATATGAAAACTGTCTGATTGGTATGCCACTATTCAGCTGCGATGCCACACGTCATCCCTATCGAGTTTGTCAGTCTAGGAAGCAGCGCCAGGGGTCTGGGGCAAAATGATAAAAAAAAGGACCCTTCAACTGAGTGTGTGATAAGTTACAACGCCAGCCTTGACATGTAATTACGCTCCATAGAGAGTTCTAGGATGCCTCCCAAATGGCACACTCTTCTGTATATAGTGCACTTCATTTGATCAAAAGTTGTGCATTATATAGGGAATAGGGTACCATTTGGGACGAAGCCTTAGTGTTCTTCATAGAAATATGAAATATGGATCTGAACAGAAATAATGTATCAAAGGCTTCTGATTGTGATTGCCCCTCCTACAGAGTGTCAGGGGAGGCAGGGAGCTGTGTTTCTTTGGTTTTCTTGAGAGTTCATCACTGGTATACCATGAATAACAAAATATATAGACCCCTTACAAATCTCCTTACATGAGTCAGTTGTGTGTTATCTTGTGGTGCCAATACATAGACTGTATGGCACCTGTTACTGAATGCATATTTTGGAGGCTCATTATTAAGTATTTTTCTCACTTCTAAACTCACTCAGACTCATAACACAGTAATGGTGGTTGGAGTTTTAACTGTACAATGTCAACATTGGCTGCCACTACCAACTGTGAAAACATCACATGGAATGGATTTCTTAGTCCCAGAATGCAGAGGAATTCATTAACATTTTTATTTATTGTCCAGGGTAAAGATCTTTTCCTCAAAGCTAAGACGTCAAATGTCTGCAGGAGTCACGGATCAATTCAAGCCCTCTCGCTGTTTAATGCTGTCAGACATCCCGGCCTACCCTCTTTCAAAGCCATGTCTCTCTCTAACCGAAGGTTCTTTATGAATATCAGGCCTGTAATTGTCCAGCACTGAACACTGATTAAAAGGAAAGAGGAAAGCCTCACAGCTGGAAACACAAGCCATCACAATTCTAGATCAACTAGGTCCGCGTCCCAAATGTCACCTTAATGCCTATATAGTGCACTACTTTTGACCAAGGCCCCATTGGAATATAGGGAATAGGGTGCCATTTGGGATGCACATTGGGAGTTCTGAAATGTGGCCCTACCCTGCCTATAATGAGGTAAAGACGAGGGTGGACTGTAGCCTTGGTGTGTCTTGTATTTGTCTCTAATTGGCAGGGTATATGGCAATATTAGCTTTATTCATCGCAGGTGACAAAGTGATCATCCTTTTTTTATGCTTTTCTCAGTGGAGGTGTGGAATGGAGATGGGCTTTTACTATCTAAACATGCACACACTACAAAAAACCTTACGGTAATCAAACTGGGGTAGAAAATGATTCACAACAAGTGCAAACATGGACATGGTTATTGTCTAAATATTTACTAAAGCAGATAGATGCAAGCAAGAACACTCAACACAAAGGATAAGTAGCTCTTCTAGTTCAATTAGGAGACTGACTATCCACAAGCCAGACTGTACAGTACAGTACAAAGACAATGGCTAAGGACATACAGATGGTAACTGAGAGAGATTGATTAGTCTGCATTCACCAGAGTGGAATTAAAGGCAGGGTGGAGTTACTGGAAAGAAACTGATGATATGAAAAACCACTGTGCTGGTGCTCTCCGATGGGTAAACACTATAGGGCCACAGAGACTTGGTAGAAGCTGCTCGTAGAAACATATTTTTTGTTGACTGGCAGAAAAACTTAAAGCATGATGGGAATTCATTTTTCCATCAATGCACTCTTGAAGAATTATGATATGTTTGCAAACGTATTTATGAGGAAGGAATGTTGACAGATTTCATAAGAGAGAAAACATTTCTGCTGCATGACCCCAAATACTGTCGTCTTTAGAATCATATAAACCGATAATAAAATCACACATTAACAGCATAGACCCTTTTAGCTCGGTGAATGAAAACGTATATTGTCCTGCGATTGTTAAAAGCCCTCACACCTCTTCCATTTATGAGTTGTAAAGGAGTAAATAGGATTGCTTTGCTACAAGCCGTGAAGCATGTAAATGACACAATATACTGAAGGTAGAGAGGCGGAGGAAAGAGAAGAAGAAGGCTGAAAGGAATTTAATCACACAACTTTATTACATGGCTCATTGTATAGCATGATATTCTGCTTTATATCATCCGTGTCAGTAAGGCAATTATGGGACATTTCAGGAAGGCTTGTTCTAATGCCTGGAAGTTTATTGAGGGTAGTGACGCAGACCGTTTTCAGAGACTGACTCAGACTCCAGTAATTTGGGGCAGAGAGAGCATTAGAGAATCTCATCGTGCTTTATGTACTGTATTCCTCGTTTGCGACAAACGTTGCCTCAACCCGTCTGAAAAACCCTGTTATAATCATAAGCGCTCCCTAATACACCTGTATTGTAGTTCTATTTCTTATTTTCACTGTTAAATGGCTACACCCCAGACATCAGACAGATCACTGTTAAATGGCTACACATCAGACATCAGACAGACAGATCACTGTTAAATGGCTACACATCAGACATCAGACAGATCACTGTTAAATGGCTACACCTCAGACATCAGACAGACCACTGTTAAATGGCTACACCCCAGACATCAGACAGACAGATCACTGTTAAATGGCTACACCTCAGACATCAGACAGACCACTGTTAAATGGCTACACCCCAGACATCAGACAGACAGATCACTGTTAAATGGCTACACATCAGACATAAGACAGACAGACCACTGTTAAATGGCTACACCTCAGACATCAGACAGACCACTGTTAAATGGCTACACCCCAGACATCAGACAGACAGATCACTGTTAAATGGCTACACATCAGACATAAGACAGACAGACCACTGTTAAATGGCTACACCTCAGACATCAGACAGACCACTGTTAAATGGCTACACCCCAGACATCAGACAGACCACTGTTAAATGGCTACACCCCAGACATCAGACAGACAGACCACTGTTAAATGGCTACACATCAGACATCAGACAGACCACTGTTAAATGGCTACACCCCAGACATCAGACAGACCACTGTTAAATGGCTACACATCAGACATCAGACAGACCACTGTTAAATGGCTACACCCCAGACATCAGACAGACCACTGTTAAATGGCTACATCCCAGACATCAGACAGACCACTGTTAAATGGCTACACCCCAGACATCAGACAGACCACTGTTAAATGGCTACACCTCAGACATCAGACAGACAGATCACTGATAAATGGCTACACCCCAGACATCAGACAGACCACTGTTAAATGGCTACACCTCAGACATCAGACAGACAGATCACTGATAAATGGCTACACCCCAGACATCAGACAGACCACTGTTAAATGGCTACACCTCAGACATCAGACAGACAGACCACTGTTAAATGGCCACACCTCAGACATCAGACAGATCACTGTTAAATGGCTACACCTCAGACATCAGACAGACCACTGTTAAATGGCTACACCCCAGACATCAGACAGACAGACCACTGTTAAATGGCTACACCCCAGACATCAGACAGACCACTGTTAAATGGCTACACATCAGACATCAGACAGACCACTGTTAAATGGCTACACCCCAGACATCAGACAGACAGATCACTGTTAAATGGCTACACATCAGACATCAGACAGACCACTGTTAAATGGCTACACCCCAGACATCAGACAGACCACTGTTAAATGGCTACACCCCAGACATCAGACAGACAGACCACTGTTAAATGGCTACACATCAGACATCAGACAGACCACTGTTAAATGGCTACACATCAGACATCAGACAGACCACTGTTAAATGGCTACACATCAGACATCAGACAGACCACTGTTAAATGGCTACACCCCAGACATCAGACAGACCACTGTTAAATGGCTACACCCCAGACATCAGACAGACAGACCACTGTTAAATGGCTACATCCCAGACATCAGACAGACCACTGTTAAATGGCTACACCCCAGACATCAGACAGACCACTGTTAAATGGCTACACCTCAGACATCAGACAGACAGATCACTGATAAATGGCTACACCCCAGACATCAGACAGACCACTGTTAAATGGCTACACCTCAGACATCAGACAGACAGATCACTGATAAATGGCTACACCCCAGACATCAGACAGACCACTGTTAAATGGCTACACCTCAGACATCAGACAGACCACTGTTAAATGGCTACACATCAGACATCAGACAGACCACTGTTAAATGGCTACACCCCAGACATCAGACAGACCACTGTTAAATGGCTACACCTCAGACATCAGACAGACCACTGTTAAATGGCTACACATCAGACAGACAGACCACTGTTAAATGGCTACATCCCAGACATCAGACAGACAGACCACTGTTAAATGGCTACACCTCAGACATCAGACAGACCACTGTTAAATGGCTACACCCCAGACATCAGACAGACAGACCACTGTTAAATGGCTACACCCCAGACATCAGACAGACAGACCACTGTTAAATGGCTACACCCCAGACATCAGACAGACAGACCACTGTTAAATGGCTACATCCCAGACATCAGACAGACAGACCACTGTTAAATGGCTACACCCCAGACATCAGACAGACCACTGTTAAATGGCTACACCTCAGACATCAGACAGACAGATCACTGATAAATGGCTACACCCCAGACATCAGACAGACCACTGTTAAATGGCTACACCTCAGACATCAGACAGACAGACCACTGTTAAATGGCCACACCTCAGACATCAGACAGATCACTGTTAAATGGCTACACCTCAGACATCAGACAGATCACTGTTAAATGGCTACACCTCAGACAGACAGACCACTGTTAAATGGCTACACCTCAGACAGACAGACAGACCACTGTTAAATGGCTACACCCCAGACATCAGACAGACCACTGTTAAATGGCTACACCCCAGACATCAGACAGACCACTGTTAAATGGCTACACCTCAGACATCAGACAGACCACTGTTAAATGGCTACACATCAGACAGACCACTGTTAAATGGCTACACCCCAGACATCAGACAGACAGATCACTGTTAAATGGCTACACCTCAGACATCAGACAGATCACTGTTAAATGGCTACACCTCAGACATCAGACAGATCACTGTTAAATGGCTACACCTCAGACAGACAGACCACTGTTAAATGGCTACACCTCAGACAGACAGATCACTGTTAAATGGCTACACCTCAGACAGACAGATCACTGTTAAATGGCTACACCCCAGACATCAGACAGATCACTGTTAAATGGCTACACCTCAGACATCAGACAGACCACTGTTAAATGGCTACACCCCAGACATCAGACAGACCACTGTTAAATGGCTACACCTCAGACATCAGACAGACAGATCACTGTTAAATGGCTACACCCCAGACATCAGACAGACCACTGTTAAATGGCTACACCTCAGACATCAGACAGACCACTGTTAAATGGCTACACATCAGACATCAGACAGACCACTGTTAAATGGCTACACCTCAGACAGACATCACAGACAGACCACTGTTAAATGGCTACACCCATCAGACAGACATCAGACAGACAGACCACTGTTAAATGGCTACACCCAGACATCAGACAGACCACTGTTAAATGGCTACACCCCAGACATCAGACAGACCACTGTTAAATGGCTACACCCTCAGACATCAGACAGACAGATCACTGTTAAATGGCTACACCTCAGACATCAGACAGACCACTGTTAAATGGCTACACCTCAGACATCAGACAGACCACTGTTAAATGGCTACACCTCAGACATCAGACAGATCACTGTTAAATGGCTACACCTCAGACATCAGACAGATCACTGTTAAATGGCTACACCTCAGACTGACAAACCACTGTTAAATGGCTACACCCCAGACATCAGACAGACAGACCACTGTTAAATGGCTACACCTCAGACATCAGACAGACCACTGTTAAATGGCTACACATCAGACATCAGACAGACCACTGTTAAATGGCTACACCCCAGACAGACAGACCACTGTTAAATGGCTACACCCCAGACATCAGACAGACAGACCACTGTTAAATGGCTACACCCCAGACATCAGACAGACAGACCACTGTTAAATGGCTACACCCCAGACATCAGACAGACCACTGTTAAATGGCTACACCTCAGACATCAGACAGACAGATCACTGTTAAATGGCTACACCTCAGACATCAGACAGACCACTGTTAAATGGCTACACATCAGACATCAGACAGACCACTGTTAAATGGCTACACCTCAGACAGACAGACCACTGTTAAATGGCTACACCCCAGACATCAGACAGACAGACCACTGTTAAATGGCTACACCCCAGACATCAGACAGACAGACCACTGTTAAATGGCTACACCCCAGACATCAGACAGACCACTGTTAAATGGCTACACCTCAGACATCAGACAGACAGATCACTGATAAATGGCTACACCTCAGACAGACAGACCACTGTTAAATGGCTACACCTCAGACATCAGACAGACAGACCACTGTTAAATGGCTACACCCCAGACATCAGACAGACCACTGTTAAATGGCTACACCCCAGACATCAGACAGACCACTGTTAAATGGCTACACCTCAGACATCAGACAGACAGATCACTGTTAAATGGCTACACCTCAGACATCAGACAGATCACTGTTAAATGGCTACACCTCAGACATCAGACAGACAGATCACTGTTAAATGGCTACACCTCAGACATCAGACAGATCACTGTTAAATGGCTACACCTCAGACAGACAGACCACTGTTAAATGGCTACACCTCAGACAGACAGACCACTGTTAAATGGCTACACCTCAGACAGACAGACCACTGTTAAATGGCTACACCCCAGACATCAGACAGACAGACCACTGTTAAATGGCTACACCCCAGACATCAGACAGACAGACCACTGTTAAATGGCTACACCCCAGACATCAGACAGACCACTGTTAAATGGCTACACCTCAGACAGACAGACCACTGTTAAATGGCTACACCTCAGACAGACAGACCACTGTTAAATGGCTACACCTCAGACATCAGACAGACAGACCACTGTTAAATGGCTACACCTCAGACATCAGACAGACAGATCACTGTTAAATGGCTACACCCCAGACATCAGACAGACCACTGTTAAATGGCTACACCTCAGACAGACAGACCACTGTTAAATGGCTACACCTCAGACAGACAGATCACTGTTAAATGGCTACACCTCAGACATCAGACAGATCACTGTTAAATGGCTACACCCCAGACATCAGACAGACCACTGTTAAATGGCTACACCTCAGACATCAGACAGATCACTGTTAAATGGCTACACCTCAGACATCAGACAGACCACTGTTAAATGGCTACACCTCAGACAGACAGACCACTGTTAAATTGCTACACCTCAGACAGACAGACCACTGTTAAATGGCTACACCTCAGACAGACCACTGTTAAATGGCTACACCTCAGACAGACAGACCACTGTTAAATGGCTACACCTCAGACAGACAGACCACTGTTAAATGGCTACACCTCAGACAGACAGACCACTGTTAAATGGCTACACCTCAGACAGACAGATCACTGTTAAATGGCTACACCCCAGACATCAGACAGACAGACCACTGTTAAATGGCTACACCCCAGACATCAGACAGACAGACCACTGTTAAATGGCTACACCTCAGACATCAGACTGACAGATCACTGATAAATGGCTACACCTCAGACATCAGACCACTGTTAAATGGCTACACCTCAGACAGACAGACCACTGTTAAATGGCTACACCTCAGACAGACAGACCACTGTTAAATGGCTACACCTCAGACATCAGACAGACAGATCACTGATAAATGGCTACACCCCAGACATCAGACAGACCACTGTTAAATGGCTACACCTCAGACATCAGACAGACCACTGTTAAATGGCTACACGTCAGACAGACAGACCACTGTTAAATGGCTACACCTCAGACAGACAGACCACTGTTAAATGGCTACACCTCAGACAGACAAATCACTGTTAAATGGCTACACCCCAGACATCAGACAGACCACTGTTAAATGGCTACACCTCAGACAGACAGACCACTGTTAAATGGCTACACCTCAGACAGACAGACAGACAGACCACTGTTAAATGGCTACACCCCAGACATTAGACAGATCACTGTTAAATGGCTACACCTCAGACAGACCACTGTTAAATGGCTACACCTCAGACAGACAGACCACTGTTAAATGGCTACACCTCAGACAGACAGATCACTGTTAAATGGCTACACCTCAGACAGACAGATCACTGTTAAATGGCTACACCCCAGACATCAGACAGACAGACCACTGTTAAATGGCTACACCTCAGACATCAGACAGACAGACCACTGTTAAATGGCTACACCCCAGACATTAGACAGACCACTGTTAAATGGCTACACCTCAGACAGACAGATCACTGTTAAATGGCTACACCCCAGACATCAGACAGACCACTGTTAAATGGCTACACCCCAGACATCAGACAGACCACTGTTAAATGGCTACATATCAGACATCAGACATCAGACAGATCACTGTTAAATGGCTACACCTCAGACAGACAGACCACTGTTAAATGGCTACACCTCAGACAGACAGATCACTGTTAAATGGCTACACCTCAGACATCAGACAGACAGATCACTGATAAATGGCTACACCTCAGACATCAGACAGACCACTGACTGTTAAATGGCTACACCCCAGACATCAGACAGACCACTGTTAAATGGCTACACCCCAGACATCAGACAGACCACTGTTAAATGGCTACATATCAGACATCAGACATCAGACAGATCACTGTTAAATGGCTACACCCCAGA